>NC_135806.1:102232598-102443142 GCF_964213995.1 Mustelus asterias | reverse complement strand
CTTTTGCTCACCTCTTCCAAAGACCAGTGGCAAGAAGTCATGACCCACCGTACAGAAGGTCTTTGATTATACGGCCTTCAAGGTAGCTGAATAAATGCAGATATTGCCAGCTTAGTAATGAGTCTTTGCTGATGAAATTAGCTTCTACAGGGCCTCTGAGCTAATGGGCTTGACCTGCCGAGATACATCTGAAATAGAAAAGGTGGAAACTATTCTGCTTTTTTCTCCTGCCTAGCATATGTCGTCCAGGTCTCACCATTGTAGGGGAGTGCGCTGAGGTTGCAGGCTGGGCAGTTTGATGTTCTCAGTCAGGTTGCTGTCATTGAAACTCTCTTACTCAGCTTGGACACAACAGCTGCAGATTTTGAGATGTGTCTGTTGATTTCAGCATCAAATGACAGATTTCTCTGGTTGTGGAGCCTAACTGTGAGGTCAACGGATCCTGTTTGAATTGAGAGGCAGCTGGAGAGAATCCCTTCTGAATCGTTTGGGAGGCTTCTAGTGAAAAGAGTAGCAAGTTCCTGACAACTATGCTTACACCCTGCTTAAATGTCCCCTCTGAATGCTTCCTCTGCCAGCTGATAGTGTAATGTTTTTCATTCAGTGACCCACTCTTGTAGGAAAGCTATGTCAATGTTCAGCATACCAAGTTTCATGTCGATCACAGCTGTCTTGCAAATATTATCAATAATCTGCCAATCCTGTGCACATAGTCCCCTCATTCCATCTTACCAATCAGAGTTGGATTTGATTTGATTTAATTTATTATTGTCACATGTATTAGTATAGAGTGAAAAGTATTGTTTCTTGCGCAGTATGCAAAGTATACCATTCATAGAGAAGGAAACGAGAGAGTGCAGAATGTAGTATTACAGTTACTAGGTGTAGAGAAAGATCAACTTAGTGCCAGGTAGGTTCATTCAAAAGTCTGATGGCAGCAGGGAAGAAGTTGTTCTTGAATCGGTTGGTATCTTTTTCCTGACGGAAGAAAGTCCAGGGTGCATGGGGTCCTTTATTATGTTGGCTGCTTTGCCAAGGCAGCGGGAAGTGTAGACAGAGCCAATGGATGAGAAGCTGGTTTGCGTGATGGACTGGGCTACATTCACAACGTTTTGTAGCTTCTTGCGGTCTTGGGCAGAGCTGGAGCCATACCAAGCTGTGATTCAACCAGAAAGAATGCTTTCTATCGCGCATCTGTAAAAGTTGATGAGAGTCGTAGCTGACATGCTAAATGTCTTTAGTCTCCTCAAAAGGTAGAGGCATTGGTGGGCTTTGTTAACGATAGTGTCGGCATGGGGGGACCAGGACAGGTTGTTGGTGATCTAGAGACCTAGAAACTTGAAGCTTTCGACCATTTCTACTTCGTTTCCATTGTTTTGGCGAAGGGTCATCCAGATTCGAAATGTTGGCTCTATTCTCTCTCCACAGATGCTGTCTGACCTGCTGCGTTTCTCCAGCATTTTCTGTTTTTATTTCAGATTCCAGCATCCGCAGTATTTTGCCTTCATCAATCAGATTTAGTGTCTTCTTTTCTTTCTTTGTTTTGTTTGCCTGGTTTAATGGATTTCATCCATTTGTTGAGCAGAGACTTTCAGCTCCAAGCACCCATTGAGGCAGGCGGACTGTCAAGGTTCAGCACCTTGCTTGTTGGGGGGTGTTGAACCCAAGGTGGGCAGTGGCTGACCGGTGGGATATTTTGGTCTTTACCACAATGAGACACTCTGTAGTGCCTGTTCGCTATGCCAATCGAATTGTGCTTATCACTCACAGAAGTTATCCCTGTGTTGTTTTAGCTTCTGCAGCACGGTAGCACAGTAGTTAGCACTGCTGCTTCACAGCTCCAGGGACCTGGGTTCGATTCCCGGCTTGGGTCACTGTCTGTGTGGCGTTTGCACATTCTCCTCGTGTCTGCGTGGGTTTCCTCCGGGTGCTCCGGTTTCCTCCCACAGTCCAAAGATGTGCAGGTTAGGTTGATTGGCCATCCTAAAAAAAAAATTGCCCTTAGTGTCCTGAGATGTGTAGGTTAGAGGGATTAGTGGATAAATATGTAGAGATATGAGGGTAGGGCCTGAGTGGGATTGTGGTCGGTGCAGACTCAATGGGCCGAATGGCCTCTTTCTGTACTGTAGGGTTTCTATGATTTCTATGAAAACTGGAGTTTTCTTTCCAAGGCACAAGCCTGAGCAAAATATATGGAAACCCTGGGCTGCCCAAATGCCAGGATCCCCTCAGCACTGGCTTGCTTGCAGGAGTTGCCAGAACGATGACAAACTTAGACATGAGTTCTCCTTTGGGCTTGTTTTGTCAGGGTTTACTTCTTTCACCTTCAGCTCTCCACAAGGCAGTGCATCATATCGCCCATATTTAGGAGGTTGGTTCATGCGAGCCAGGGTCTGTCCATAGGCTGATGGGTCTGCACATTGCATGTCTGGAGACCAAACCTCCTCCAAATTCCACTGAAACTTTAGTCTGGGGCCATGAGGATCCCAGTTTCTGTAGCCAGAATTTTACATCCAAAGTTCGGACGTGTGCCCAATCCGCAAACATGCAAAATCATGCGAGAACACATTGGGCGCACACCCTGACATCATTGTGCACTCGGGTGATATGTCAATCAGCGGATGTGAGTTGGATATGTGGCCATTGACAATTAAGAACACAATGTAAATTATTTAAACATAATTAACCTGGATTTTATGTTATCCTTGCAATTTTTAGGTTGGCACATGGACAACACAGGCAAGCAGCAAACCATTTATGGTGATTTGTCATCAAAGTATGGGATAAAAGGAGGTAGGAGCAAAGGCAGGCTGAGTTGGTAGGAGCTCTCCAGAGTTTGGTATGGGCTTCGGCTAGAGTTTTGTGAATGTTTTCACTGGTTTCCTTTGAGGTTTGTGCATCTTGTTTGGAGTTTTCAGGACATTTAAGTCTTGTAACATCTCTCTGACACTTCCAGCCCTTGGCACCAGCAGTACACAAGTCAGCCCCAGCAGTCCAGGGGATTTGCATCGATAGCAGGGTTCCCCCGCATCCAGGGTGTCATTGATTGCATCTCTGCCGGGCACCTTCATCAATAGGAAGGGGGTATCACTCCATGGATGTTCAAATTGTGTGAGAACAAAGGACCCAGATTCTACAGGTTTGTGTGAGGTACCCAGGCAGCTCCCACGATGCCTACAGATTGAGACACTTACAAGTGTGAAGGCTGTTCGTGGCTTCAGCTTGCCTCGAGAGATGATTGCTAGGTGACAAATTGGCTATGATGCCATCCAGGCATGGGCGGAGGAAAGATACAATCGCTGTCATGTCTCCACAAAGGCAATGGTGGAGAGGACAATAGGGATCTCCTTAAAATTAGGTCCTGATGCATGAACCACTCCAGGGGTACCCTGCAATATTTGTGAGTGTCCAAGTGCGAGTGTCACTCATCTTCATTGTCCAGTGCTCTGCATAATCTAGCTCTTTCAAGGAAACCACTGGGCCAGGAGGACGCTGAGGCAGGTGCACTCACATCAGAGGTAGAATCCAATGATGACTCTGATGGGGAAGCTGGGCAGGCATAGTGTGAGAATAAGGGGCCAGAAATAAGGAACCTTCAGGGAAGCAGAGAAATCAGGGAGGCTTTGATTCAGCATCCCTTCAGCTAGGCCACCAAGGCTTGCCTTCCATCTGAGACCAAGGGCACTGCCTCATTTCCAAACATTTCACACAAAACCATGCCACGAACCCAATGTCACATCACTGCCTCTGCATTAATGTATCAATGTGTACCAAATTATGAAGGGAAGAGATAGAGTGGGCAGGATAAAATTGTTTCCCTTGGTGGAGAGCTCCAGAACCGGGAACATAGATTCAAGATAAGTGGCAGAAAGTGTAGAGGCGACATGAGGAAGAACATTTTTACGCAGAGGGTATTTGGTGTCTGGAAATAACTGCCCGAGTTCATGGTGGAGGCATTGTCCCTGAACTCTGTTAAAAAGTACCTGGACTATAAGTGCTGTAAGATACAGGGTGATAGGCTGGGTGCAGGAAGGTGGGATTAGAAAGAGCACCTGGGTGTCCTCAGGCTCAGGTCCGACCAAAGAATACACCCGTCAACTCAACACTCTGATCAAAACCTTTGATCCGGACCTTCAGAACACCCTCCGTGCTCTCATCCCAGGTACTCCACGCGTTGGAGATCTCTACTGCCTCCCAAAGATACACAAGGCAAAAACACCCGGCCGTCTCATCGTTTCAGGCAATGGAACCCTGTGCGAGAACCTCTCTGGCTATGTCGAGGGCATCTTGAAACCCATTGTACAAAGAACCCCCAGCTTTTGTCGCGAAACTACGGACTTCCTACAGAAACTCAACGCACATGGAGCAGTTGAACCAGGAGCACTCCTCGTCACAATGGATGTCTCGGCACTCTACACCCGCAACCCCCACGATGATGGCATTGCTGCAACGGCCTCAGTACTCAATGCCGTCAACTGCCAGTTTCCAGATGCAATTTTACAACTCATCCGCTTCATCCTGGACCACAATGTCTTCACCTTCAACAACCAGTTCTTCATCCAGACACACGGAACAGCCATGGGGACAAAATTCGCACCTCAATATGCCAACATCTTCATGCACAGGTTCGAACAAGACTTCTTCACCGCACAGGACCTTCAACCGATGCTATACACTAGATACATCGATGATATTTTCTTCCTTTGGAGTCATGGTGAGTAATCACTGAAACAACTATATGATGACATCAACAAGTTCCATCCAACCATCAGACTCCCCATGGACTACTCTCCGGAATCGGTTGCATTCTTGGGGACACGCATCTCCATTAAGGACGGTCACCTCAGCACCTCACTGTACCGCAAGCCCACGGATAACCTCATGATGCTCCACTTCTCCAGCTTCCACCCTAAACACGTTAAAGAAGCCATCCCCTACGGACAAACCCTCCGAATACACAGGATCCGCTCGGATGAGGAGGATCGCAGCAGACACCTCCAGACGCTGAAAGATGCCCTCATAAGAACAGGATATGGCGCTCGACTCATCGATCAACAGTTCCGACGCGCCACAGCGAAAAACCGCACCGACCTCCTCAGAAGACAAACACGGGACACGGTGAACAGAGTACCCTTCGTCGTCCAGTACTTCCCCGGAGCGGAGAAGCTGCGGCATCTCCTCCGGAGCCTTCAACATGTCATTGATGAAGACGAACATCTCGCCAAGGCCATCCCCACACCCCCACTTCTTGCCTTCAAACAACCACGCAACCTCAAACAGACCATTGTCCGCAGCAAACTACCCAGCCTTCAGGAGAACAGTGACCACGACACCACACAACCCTGCCACAGCAACCTCTGTAAGACGTGCCGGATCATCGACATGGATGCCATCATCTCACGTGAGAACACCATCTACCAGGTACACGGTACCTACTCTTGCAACTCGGCCAACATTGTCTACCTGATACGCTGCAGGAAAGGATGTCCCGAGGCATGGTATATTGGGGAAACCATGCAGGCGCTACGACAATGGATGAACGAACACCGCTCGACAATCACCAGGCAAGACTGTTCTCTTCCTGTGGGGGAGCACTTCAGCAGTCATGGGCATTCAGCCTTGGATCTTCAGGTAAGCGTTCTCCAAGGCTGCCTTCACGACACACGACAGCGCAGAGTCGCTGAGCAGAAACTGATAGCCAAGTTCCGCACACATGAGGATGGCCTAAACCGGGATGTTGGATTTATGTCACACTATCAGTAACCCCCACAGCTTGTCTCCTGGGCTTGCAGAATCTCACTAGCTGTTCTGTCTGGAGACAATACACATCTCTTTAACCTGTGTTTAATGCTCCCTCCACCCACATTGTCTGTACCTTTAAGACCTGGCTGGCTGTAGGGATTCGCATTCTAATCAGTATTCTGCAACTTGATTTTGTGTCTGTTTGCACTGTTTGAGAGCACATTTGCACTTTATCTGACGAAGGAGCAGCGCTCCGAAAGCTTATGGTATTTGTTACCAAATAAACCTGTTGGACTTTAACCTGGTGTTGTGAGACTTCTTACTGTGTCCTCAGGCTAGCATGGACTAGATGGGCTCAATGGCTTCCTTCAGTGATGTAGCTTTTCTCTGGTTTTATGGCATCAAATCATCTTTCACCAGGCACTAATGAGGCCAAAAGCTATCAAATATTTTGAATACTCAGGGCTTGTGAGCAAAGTAGTAATTTGTCATAACATTTCAGAAGTGAAAAAAAGGATACCTGCTTGACAACGTTCACTGATAACTGCATTGATAATGAAAAGAAAGACATCTGTGCAAACCCACTGCTCTACTCACTGTGCCTTAAACTAATGTTTGCAGGTGCTATGTATCCCACCCCTCCCCATCACCAAATAGTGGCATTAGAGGTAGATTGTTGATTGTGATGTCTTGTTGAGGCCATTGACATTGGTGATCATCCTCTGGCCAGTGGGGCCTGAGCAGGTACTGTGCTCTGTGATGGTGCTACCGAGCCACTCTTGGTAATGGACATTGGAGACCTCCACATAGAGTACATTCTGCGTCCTTGCTACTCTCAGTGCTTCCTGCAAGTGGTGTCTAACATGGGGGAGTACTGACTGATCAGCTGATAGTACGTTGTAATTAGCAGGAGGTTTCCTTGCCCATGTCTGAACTGGGGTCGAGAGTCGATGTTGAGGACTCCCAGGATAACTCCCTCCCGACTGCATACCACTGTGCTGCCACCTCTGCTGAATGGTGTCTGGGACATTATCTGTAAGATATGACTCCGTGAGTATGACTATGTCAGGCTGTTAATTGACAAGTCTGTGAGACAGCTCTCCTAATTTTGGAACAAGCCTCCAGATGTTAGTGAAGAGGACTTTGCAGTGCTGGGTTTATCATTGTTCTTTCTGGTGCCTAGATTCGGGTTGTTTCCTGGTGGTCTGTCTGGCTTTATTCCATTGTTTTATTTGTAGTGGTTGAATACAATTGAATGGTCATTTCAGCTGGCTCTGGAGGATGACTCATCTGACATAGGAAAACAATCAGTCAGTGCTATTACTCATCACACAGTCAATGTCCATGATATGCGGCCGGCTGCAAATGATATCAATGGCACCACAGTGACTCAGTGATTGGTGAATTGGGGGTGGCATGGTGGCACACTGGTTAGCACTGATGCCTCACAGTGCCAGGGACCCGGGTTAGATTCCTGGCTTGGGTCACTGTCTGTTTGGAGTCTGCATGTTCTCCTCGTATCTACGTGGGTTTCGGGTGCTCTGGTTTCCTTCCACAGGCTGAAAGACGTGCTGACTAGATGCATTGGCCATGCTAAATTCTCCCTCAGTGTACCCGAACAGGCGCTGGAATGTGGCCACTAGGGCATTTTCATAGTAACTTCATTGCAGTGTTAATGTAAGCCTACTTGTGACTAATAAATAAACTTAAACTTAACTTAACTTCTGGACACTGTTTCTCAGAAGTCATTATGAGGGATGAGATGATCTGACATTCTTTTTACTCTCTGCCTGTCCCACCTCTGCCCACTGGCCTCTTACCTTCCTCAGAGACCCCAGCCTAACTGTGACCTGAGGATCTTCCTCCATGCTCACTTTCCAACTCCAGGGCTCCGAGTTCATGGCTGGTGAGACTAGCCAGATTCTCCACCACACCACCTGTGGCAGATTGCTCTGCATTTTAGTGCCCATGTTTCTCCTGTCAGTGTGAAGCACTTTTCAGTATTCAATCCTCAATTTCCAGCACCATAACATGCTGTCCCCCATCCCACTCCAGCCCCCTGAATAATGTTCCAAACATCTTTGGACACCTGTTCCTTTGGTGCACCCAGGGCTTCTGATCTTTTCTCCCAGCCTTATCACACATGGGCGGAGGTGTGTTCTGAGAAACTGATTCCTACACCCATGAGTTCAACTAAGGACAGAAGCCCTTCCGCACTTCTCCACACTGGACGTGTCAACCAAATACTCACCCTTCCTGAGCACAGATGATCATTGAAACTTTTATGGCAGTGAATCCACGTGTGGGAGATCAAGTTGTGCCTGCTGATCTCAGGTGCCACATCTGCCCAGGCCTTCTTGGCGAGGTAGGGTGGCCTCCTCCTGCCATCCTGTGGCATTAAGATATCTTGCCCAGCAGTCACCACCTCCACAGGAGTGCAGAGGCAGTCATCCAAGAAACGGGGTGGGAGGACTTGATGCCCACCTGAATTGCCTTCCCGCCTGGAGTATCTGCCAGGTGTTGCTGCCATGATACAGACCTCCCTCTGCCTCCTTGGATATCTTCACTGATCTTAAGCAACGGCTTTTAAAAGTCCAAGCAGGTCACCATTGGACCCGATGCACCAAATCCCCACTCCATACCCCCCGAACTCCCCCCTCAACCCCATCCTGCTGGTTTCACTGATGTGTTTTAGGCTGGCCAGCCCTTAATAGTCCAGCCAGCGTAATACTGCAGTCTTTCTGTGACCTTGGGGGACCTAGAAAATTTGGTTGCATCCAGTTCCCATCTGCCATGCATCAGATATTCTTCTGGAAAGAACATTTGTCAGTTCAGAGGAACTATTCCCACTGAGGTAGCGTCATAAACCAGAGGACACTGATTTAAGGTGATTGGCAAAATAAGTAATGGTGGCGTGTGGAAAACTACTTTACCCTGTCCTTGGTTAAGATCTTGAATCTGAGACTGTGGTGAAAGCAGATCCAATTGAGACCTTCAACAATTATCTGAAGTGAAAGAAAATTGCTTTTGTAGACTGCAGGAACAGATATGATGGGCCAAATGGCCTCCTTCTGTGTTTTAAGTATTCTACAATTCTATGATTCAAGGGAAGCACCAATGATTATTACATTTCAATATGTGACCCTGTCCAACTGAAGAAAAAGCAGAAACAATTGAAAAGATCAATACTTGTTCTGGCAATTTGTTTTTGATTAAAGCCTCGAGGTTAGAAAAATTCAATTTGAACCCAACAGGTACCTTCAGTGTTCTTGGGCAGAAGTAGTGATTAATCCCTCCGGTACGTGACTGTGACAAAATATAGTTGTTGCTGATATTGAGTTATTGTTTGAATGAACTGAGCTGTTCTATAAATAGGAGCAGGAACAGGCCATTCAGGCCCTCAAGCCTGCTCCACCATTCACCTAGACTATAGAGTCATAGAGCAATACAGCACGGAAACAGGCCCTTTGGCCCAAACGGTCCATGTTGACCATGGTGCCTTCCCAGCTAGTCCCAATTGGTCACAACCCTCTAATCCTTTCACATCCATGTATTTATGCAAATACTTTTTAAATGTTGCTACCATTGCTGATCTTATACCTCAATAACATTTTCCTACACTATCCCCACATCCCTCAATGTTTTTAACATCTAGAAATTTACCAATCTCTGTCTTAAATATTCTCAATGACTGAGTCTCCAACAGCCCTCTGAGGTATAGAGAATTCCAAAGGTTCACCAATCTGAGTGAAGAAACTCCTTCTTACCTCAGTCCTAAGTTGAATCCAACTTATTCTGAGACTGTGTCCCTTGGCTTTTGACCTCAGCCAGGAGGAAGCATCCTTCCTGCATCTGCCCTGTTGAGTCCGGTAAAAATTTTAAATGGTTCTCTGAAATCATCTCTCATTCTTCTAAACTCTAGTGAATACAAGTCCAGTCTCTTCAATCATTCGACTTAAGGACAATCCAGGAATCAGTCTGGCGAACTTGCATTCTCTTACATTTATATTCAAAACTTTTTAATGACAAACTTTGGTATGAAAAATCTCCTAAAGTGACATACTTACCTCTATCCAATTGACAGATCCGATTCTCCAACCTCTTCGGGCAGCCGGCGAGAATGCCCCGGTGAATGGGGCGTTGGACAAAAATCGGGATTCCTGATGGGAGCGAGGGATCTCGGGATACACCCAATCCATTGTATAGGTAAAAACATTTGATTCCTTGTTGTTTTTGATGCAATCACACTTTGCCTGCACATTTGCAGTGGGTATAAAAAGATAACCCATGGAACTCCTTTCATAACAGCACTGTGGGTGTACCTGTACCAGATGGACAGCAACAGTTCAGGAATGTGGCTCACCAGCACCTGCTCAGGACAATTAGAGATGAGCAATAAAATGTTGGCTTAGACAGTGGTCCCATGAAAGAATAAAAAAACAAAGTCAGCACTTTATCCCTTTAAAAGACAACTTTAATGAGCTTTTATGATTTTTTTTTTAGTGAGGTGTTATATTATCTAACTGTACCTTGACTCAATTTATTTATTTTTTCACTCCATTGCTCAGTTTCATTTTTACATCAGAAATTGTTGGAATTCTTATGCAGAAAACAAAACATTTGAATATTATTTGAAATATCCCGTTGGAACTGACGGGTTTACAAGAATTTGTCAAAACTGGCAAATGAGGAAAGAGGGACAAAAATGTCATCCTTGATAGATGAAAGATTGCAGGGGAAGTGCATCCATGTCATTGTTGTGTGCTGAGGATACAAATTAATTTCATGAACATGACCAATATAATGATCATTGAAACTCTGAGAATGGAAAGCTATTTACTGTGTGTTACAGTCCTCTGCTGGTTGGCAGAATAATTTAAGAATAATCATAGAACTCCTGCCCCAATTGCATTCTTTTATTGATAAGTGGTACAAGATGATAGAAGACAAGGTGGGGGTGATTAGCAGGTACCACAGCTGGACTGCCTGATTCACCATCATCCCACTAAATATATCTGCAGACATTGATACACCCACCTGGCACTGACCACGGACTCCAGGTCAATGTCTATTCAGCCTCACAGCTGCTGAATTGACTAAACAGACATTTGCAAAGTTGCACAGCACTGCCATTGCTTCCATCTCTTTCCAGGCTAACACAGGGATCAATTGCTGCCCTTGTCAAATTGTTGGTCGCAGTCATATCAAATATGAATTGTTCAGACTGGGAATTCCACTAATTCCAATAATCACTTGCATTTCTTTGGCACTGTTAACATAAATGGTATTGCAGAAAAAACTGGAAAGTAAGTTAATTTTTACAAGCTCCTTGTTTTCTCGTTCCAAATTGAGTCCTGATCGTAACATCTTAATATGCACCATATCTCCTCCTCATTCAATCTTGGTATTATTTTGATTTTGACTCTATTCCAAAGTTGCTCTTTTCACAAACAAACTGGAAAAGTCATATCTTTGCCTTCGCGATTCTCAATTTTATTGAAATGTTTATGTTTCTTTTATTGTTACGGTCAAAACAATCTGTATTCACTCATCTCGATTTCTACAGTGGCACTTCATCTTTCCCTACTACGGTATTTCTTGAGTTTAACCTGCCCTCTGTGAATTCATTCTCAATCCATCAGTGAAACTTGAAACTTTCACATCACAAAATTACAGGAGAAACGTGGTTCAGAAAAAGTCATTTGGTGTATGCTCGGTCAATAGTTCCCCATTCTTGCATCCAACTGCTGCTTAAATAATTTTCATTATTTTTCTCATTTCATATGCTAACAGAACCAGGATAGATAAAGGAATGATGGCTGGAATTTTACTGCCCCGCCCACCACAGGAATCGGAGTGGGCGAGGGGCGGACAGTGGAAAGGTCCATTAACCTTGGGCGGGATTTTACAGTTTCGGGATGAGCGGGGCCGTAAAATCCCGCCTGATATTCCCAATGGTGGGGGAGTCCAGAACCAGATGCCATAGTCTAAGAATAGGGGAGATGCGGAAAGATTTCTTCACCCAGAGTGTGGTGAGCCTGTGGAATCTGTTACCACAGAAAGCAGTTCAGGCCAAAACATTGCATGTTTTCAAGAAGGAGTTCTTGGGGCAAAAGGAATCAAAGGATTTACGGGAAAGGTGGGAACAGGTTACTGAATTGCATGATGAGTCATGATCATAATGAATGGCGGAGCAGGCCCAAAGGGCCGAATGGCCTACTCCTGGTCCTATTTTCTATGTTTCTATGTTTCAATCGTTCTTTCTTGTGAAAAATAATGTTTTGACATCTGTTGTAAGTTTGCCTATTGCCATCTTCAACTTGGGCTCACTTTTGCAACTGCCTTTTCAACTCCCTATGCAAAGTAATATTGCAATAATGAGCAGCTGGGTTTCCGCATCTCCTCCAGCTCACTTCTTCTTTCAGCCATTCAAGCCTACTCTGAGGCTTAACCACGACACTGCACTACCCATACCCTGACTTCACCTACAGCCCATCATCTCCTCCCCACCCCACCAGAAATGTATCTGGGGACTGTATTTATTCAGGCCTAAACCGATTACCTTCGAGCTAATTAAGATAAGTGGTTTCTTTCTGGTTTGGAGGGGGGTGAAAGAGAAATATTTTACAAGTGCTTAATGTAAAAATCATAAGGCAACATTTTATGTATCCAAACAAGCAAAGTCAAATTTGAAACAATTTCTGAGCAATTCCTGATATCTTACCTTCGTGCAGAAATTCAATGGCATCCACAAAGGATTAAAACATTAATTTGGGACCATTCAGGTCACAAGTAGCAAGAATTCATTGGCATCAAAGTTTTGTCAAGCCAAATACATTTTTTACATTCATTCACAGTGTGTGAAAGTCACTGGCAAAATCACTATTTCGGAAAGGTTGGTGGGGTAGCCTTGTTAATTAAGGATGACTTTTGTACAAAAGCGAGAAATGACTTTAATTCTAAAGATCAAGATGTAAAATCAGTTTGGGTGGAGATAAGAAATGACAAAGAGAAGAAATCCAATTGTGGGAATAGTTTATAGGCCTCCTATGAGTAACAACATTGTAGGAGTCATTACTCATTAGAGATCAGTGAATGCAGGGTCATTGAATATTTTTAAGTCTGTGTGAGATAGATTCTATGATTCTGTGATTCTATCTTCTTGATCTGCTGCAGTGTATTGAATACACTCCAATACTGCTGTTTGGTAGAAAGTACAAGGACTTTGACCCACCGATGGTGAAGGAACAGTGATATATCCAATTCAGGATGGTGTGGGAACCTATGGTGTTCCCATGCACTTGCTACCCTTGTCTTTCTCAGTGGTAGAGGTCATAGATTTGGGAGATGCTCTCAAAACAAATTAGCGAGTTTCTGGGGTGCAATATACACACTGTGCCATGTTGTGTCAGTGGTGAAAGAGTGAATGTTTAAGGATGGAAGTGCTGACAGTCAAGGAGACTGCTTTGTTCTGGATGGTGTTGAGATTCTTGGGTGTTATTATTTGAATATTAGAAAGCTGGAGAAAAATCAACAACAGGATTAGAGATTGAAGTGCCAGTGTAGGAAGAGAAGGAAGAAAAAGGTTTTCTGTGAAGTTTTAAAAGAGAAGGATGTTCTGATCAGAGAAGGATGAGATTCCAGGCACTATCTAGCATATTTAAAAAGAAGGATGCTTTGCTGTAGGCTGGGGCCATTTGAAAAAAACGATATATCAAGTTAATGGTCTCCAGGGTAAAAAGCAGAGTACTGGGAAGACAGTAAAGTAAAAAATATATATACTGAGCAGTCTTGAATCACGAGTGCCTGCAAGAGAAATAGCAGGTTAATTATGAGCCATGGGTTATTTTGATGCAGAAAATGAATCCTGGAGTTCCTGTGCTGAACATTTTCAGTACTTTGCACAAGTAACTAAAGTTGCAAATGAGTTTCTTGTACCAGCTTTTCTCAGTGTAACAGGAAGCAAAACCTTCAATTTGCTCCAAAGATTGGTTCATCCAGCAAAGTTCGGAACCAAACCCTATGATGATTTGACAAAACTCCTTGAAGGGCATTGCTGTCCAAAGCCACTGATCATCATGGAATGGTTCAGGTTCTACCAAAGGAATCTAATAGGAAAACAAAAACATTGCTCAGGTTGTGGCAACCTTAAAAAGACTGGCACAACATTGTGAGTTTGGTAAGTAATTAGGAGATACTCTTTGAGATTATATAGTTTGTGGTCTTCAAAATGAGGCGATCCAAAGAAGGTTGCTCATTGAACCTGCTTTGACTTTAAAGACTGCAATAAAAATGGCAGTGTTGGTGGAACTGGCTGTTAAAGAAGCTTCACAATTTCGTGCAGAAGTGAAGATCCACAAGTTGAGAACTGTCCATAAGAAGTCAGAACAGCAACAAGCATGTCACAGATATGCCAAAATGGGCCGTTCCAGTTAACACTGGAACAAGGATATTCAATGCAAGAATTATGGAAAAATGGGTTACCTTGCAAAGGTTTGTTGGGCTAAACTAGCTTCCATTGAGAAGAATATTCAAAAGAGGAATCTGGATACCTTCAAGAAAAAGAACAAAGAAAATTACAGCACAGGAACAGGCCCTTCGGCCCTCCAAGCCTGCACCAACCATACTGCTTGACTTAACTAAAACCCCTTACCCTTCCGGGGACCATATCCCTCTATTCCCATCCTATTCATGTATTTGTCAAGACGCCCCTTAAAAGTCACTACCGTATCCGCTTCCACTACTTCCCCCGGCAACGAGTCCCAGACACCCACCACCCTCTGTGTAAAAAATCTACCTCGTACATCTCCTTTAAACCTTGCCCCTCACACCTTAAACCTGTGCCCCCTAGTAATTGACTCTTCCACCTTGGGAAAAAGCTATCCACTCTGTCCATGCCTCTCATGATCTTGCAGACTTCTATCAGGTTGCCCCTCAACCTCCGTCGTTCCAGTGAGAACAAACCAAGTTTCTCCAACCTCTCCTCATAGCTAATGTCCTCCATATCTGACAACATCCTGGTTAATCTTTTCTGTACCCTCTCCAAAGCCTCCACATCCTTCTGGTAGTGTGGCGACCAGAATTGAACACTACATTCCAAGTGTGGGCTAACTAAGGTTCCAAAAAGCTGCAACATGACTTGCCAATTTTTAAACTCAATGCCCAAGCCGATGAAGGCAAGCATGCCATATGCCTTCGTGACTACCTTTTCCACCTGCATTGCCACTTTCAGTGACCTGTGTACCTGTACACCCAGATCCCTTTGCCTATCAATACTCTTAAGGATTCTGCCATTTACTGTATATTTCCTATCTGTATTAGACCTTCCAAAATGCATTACCTCACATTTGTACAAGTTGCATTCATAGAACAAGTTACATTCCACAAAATAATTTACTACATTGAAGAAAATAATTACGACTATGAAAAAGAGAATTTCTGGGAATATGATGAAAAGCTCCAACTGATTGTCTTATCCATACAGGGTGAATCACATAGATTCTGGATGATTCTGAAGTTAAGTGGACAACTTATTAGGATGGGGATTGATACTGGTGCTGCTATATCTTTAATTCCAGAGACTACATACCAACAAAAACTGAAGCATCTTCCTTTACAACCAACTGATGTGATTTTAAGAACAATAAATGGAAGAGATCATGCCATGGAAAGGTTCCATTATAGTCAACCTAGAGTTGAGTGAGCAAATAGAGGAGTTGCCTTTCCACATGGTCCATGGTAATTATCCAGCTCTATTTGGGAGATCATAGTTGGGGAAGATAAAGCTTAACTGGAGTCCTGTTAACAGATTGGTCAATGCCAAAACAAACGGGACCCTGCACACCCAACTCACAACCAAAAAATCCAGATCTCACTTTTGTTGGGGATTGTCATTGTCTGATATTTTTGTAGTTTTACTTGCTAATTCTCAGGCCAACATCTCTTGCCTTCTTTTGCAAAGTTCTCTTTTGCCTTGAAAATGAAAACAAGTGTACTAACTAATTAAAATAAAATTAGTTATGCATTTAATTCGATTTTTACTGTTTTTATGTTTTTGTGGGTTTAACAAGTTTGTTTTTTAATAAATAGTTGGAAATTCCAGTAGGTGTTACTTGGAGATTGAGGATTCCGGCTGGCAATGTAACCCCCTTTTATGCCTTATTATTTCAGGTATTTGGTTTTATTTTGCTATGCAGATGCAAGATTTCAATGTGATTGATCAATGTAAAGTTTTATGTTGAAATAAGGAGGTTGTTCCATGACAGCAAAAAAAGCAAACTGTAAGAACCTGTTGACTTCATATTTTAAACAAACATTCCTGTTTCTCCCACTAAGCAATGCTACATTTGAACAATTTAATTCAATGATCAATCAGGTGGTCATTAATTTTCTCAAACAAGTCCTTAAGACCATAAGAAATAGGTTTAGGAGTGGCCATTCATCCCATCGAGCCTGTTCTGCCATTTGATAAGATGATGGCTGATCTAACACTCACTAACTCCACTTTCCCGACTTACCTCTGTAACCCTTAATTCACTTATTAACTAAAAACCTAGCGATCTCAGCCTTGAAAATGTTCAAGTACTTGGCCTCCACAGCTTCCTGGGGCAAAGATCTCCAAAGATTCACCACTCTGAGAGAAGAAATTCTTCTTCAAATCCATCTTAATGAGCACCCCCTTATTCTGTGACTATGCCCTCTGGTCCTACACTCTTCCATGAGTGGAAACATCCTCCCAACATTTACCCTGTCTAACCCCCTAAGAATCATATTTGCTTCTTTGGAATATAATTATTAAATTGTGTATCTGGATAAATGATGTGCAAAGACAATTCCCATAATAGGGGTTGTACATTTTTCTGAAGTATTAACAAACATTTTAAGAAGCATATTACAGTCAATGTGTTAGTTTTGTATTGTACGAGGCAATTTTCAGGGAGGTAGTGAACTTATTTCACACACACACCTACGGCGGAATTTTACAGCCCGTCCTGCCGGCAGGATTTTCCGGTGCTGCAGAAGTCAATGGACCTTTGGACGGTTCGTTACATTTTATGGTTCCACCCCACCACGACGGGGCGGTCAAATTTTGCATATTGATTCCCCAATTTCCTATCTCAACATCTTCCACACCAACAACAACAACTTGTATTGATATAGTGCCGTTAACATGTAATACATCTCAACTTCGCAGCAGTGTTATCAAACACAACTTGATCATACCAGAAGGTACGCCACTACTGGAGCAATTATAAATTGAGGATGTGCAAGTCACCAGAATTAGAGGAGTGCAAATATCTCAGAGGCTGAGGGAAATTACAGAGCAAGGTGGGGTGGCCATGGACAAATTTGAAACAAGGTTAAGAACTTTAAATTCCCGCCATGGGTCGGGGCGGGGGGGGGGAGGTTTCGCCTTCAGCGGGACTAGAAGATCCTACCAATGGGAGGGGCTGAAAAATCTAGCTCTGAGTTAATGTTTCAAGTCTGTATGAGTCTTCAATGGATTTTTGGCTGACCCACTGTTTCCACCACAGCGGGAGCTGCCGCGCTGGGGATGGAAAACCCCAGCCACTGACTTTGCTTGTCCCAATATTTACTTTGCTCATATTTACCGGAGGTCGGACAAGCAGTGTCAGAGACAACAGAGGAAACAGGAAAAACTAAACAGCTGCAGCAGGTCTGGGTGATGTATGTCTTATCCTCTTTGCAAACTAGGCCAAAAGAAATCAAATATGCATCTGTCACACTTAAATGGAACTGTCAGCCTTCTGCAGAATTTAATGTTCAGAGGTATAGACCCATGCATTTGTACCTGTTCTTTCAGTAACTGCTGGACACAGTCTATTTGTTGCTTTTTCTATGATGCTCTTATATCCAATTCCTCTTCACAGCATAATATCGGTAGTTGCTTCAAGTAGCAATTTAATCCAATTATACATATTCCAAATGAATTTATCATCAAAATGCATCTGCATATGAAAAATTCAGTGGATTAGGAATGAGACTGTATTGGAATTATGGAGGAATTCCACTTGTTTATTGAGGTTGCTGGCAGGACTGTGGAATATGATCTACCCACTTCTTCATTTGCTTATTCCTGGTGGGCTTTGGGCACCAGTTGCAATCCCAGAAATAGCTTTGAAGTCTTGTGGGAGAAGGGGTGGTGCCTGTATAATAAACTGGCTCAGACTTTCCAAAGGAAATTCAGGAATGAGGCTGAGCCTGTTGGACAGGGCAGCTGAGCTGGTGCTGGCAAAGGTTTGCAGATTTAATCCAGACCCAAGCTGAACAGTGGCATAGTGGTATTGTTGCTGGAACTAGTAATCCAGAGACCCAGGGTAATGCTCTGGGGACTCAGGTTCAAATCCCACCATGGCAGATGGTGAAATTTGAATTCAATAAAAAATCTGGAATTAAAAGTCTATTGATGACCATGAAGCCATTCTCAATTGTCATAAAAACCCATCTGGTTCACTCATGGCCTTCATGGTGTGACTCCAGACCCACAGCAATGTGGTTGACTCTCAAATGCTCATAGGGATCGGTAATAAATGTTGGCCCAGCCAGTGACACCCATATCCCATGCATCTCTGGCCTTCATAGTAAAGTAACTAAAGCTGAGACTTACTTTTTAGATGACAAGCTCCAGAAGCCCTTCTAAGGACTGTTGGTTTGTCTATTGCCTGAAGAAACTTACCACTGCAACATGCAATGAGGTCAGCCACAAGTGAATTTTGTGTTGGAGGATCATAAGCAGCCATTAGTTGGCCGAAAGATGCTAACATTTGTTTCATGCTCACCCCCCGCAGAAGTCTACAAACAGGGAAATACACTTCCAGTACTATAAGCTGTCTGCTGAGAAGAAACTCTTGAAAAGAACTAGGTTAGTTAATACCTCCATAAAGAAGATGTCAGTGACAATCCTCGAGTGCTCCCATTTACTGGGAACTCAGTAAAAGATACACAGAAAAGGGACAAATGGAAATATGCAGAATCCAAGGATGGGCTTTAACACAAGTGACGGAATTCTCACCTGCTGCTGGTGAGCTGGCGAGAGCCTCGTATTGCCTCCCTTGTTAGGCCTACATTATTAAATTCCAACCAGGCACTTAAAAGGTCAGCATCAGGCTGGATTTCCAGCCTCCAAGTGTGATCAGGACTGCAGCTCGCCACTGTGGCCAGCCATGCACTCACCTGAGGACCAGGATCAGCTAGGGATCTGAAGTCAATGTTGATTGTGGGAAGGGGATCATGGCTTTGGGGTCATGGGAAGAGAAGGAGGTGGTCTGGAGGCAAGGGCAGGTGGTAGTTTTCAGTGCCTCCCGCTAACACAACCCTCAATGCTCAGTTCCTCGATCAGGGTCAGGAGTGCCTTAGAACAAGTAATATGCCCCCCCTCCCAGCCCTCCCTCTGCCCCCCCCCACCCCTATTGTTCATCATTTATATAAATGACATAGATGACTGTGTGGGGGGTAGGATCAGTAAGTTTGCCGATGACGCAAAGAATGACTGGGCGGCTAACAGTGAGGTTGAGTATCTTGGGTTACAGGAAGATATAGATGAGATGGTCAAATGGGCGGATAAGTGGCAGATGGAATTTAACCCTGAAAAGTGTGAGGTGATGTACTGTGGAAGGAGTAATTAGACAAGGAAGTATACTATGAAAGGTCTGACATTGGGAAGTTCCGAAGAACTAAGGGACCTTGGCGTGTTTGTCCATAGATCTCTGAAAGCGGAAAGGCAGGTAAATAGGGTGGTGAAAAAGGCATATGACACACTTGTCTTTATCAATCGGGGTATAGATTACAAAAGCAGAGAGGTCATGATGGAGTTGTGTAGAACTTCGGTGAGGCCACAGCTGGAGTACAGTGTGCAGTTCTGGTCGCCACATTATAGGAAGGATGTGATCGCACTGGAGGTTGGGGGGGGGGGGCGGGGGCAGAGGAGATCTACCAGGATGTTGCCTGGGATGAAACGTTTAAGTTATGAAGAGAGGTTAGATAGGCTTGGGTTATTTTTATTGGAGCAGAGAAAACTGAGGGGCGACCTGATTGAGGTGTTCAAGATTATGAGGGGCATGGACAGAGTGGATACGGAGCAGCTATCCCCTTAGTTAAAGGGTCAGTTTTGAGGGGACACAAGTTAAAAGTGAGGGGTGGGAAGTTTAGGGGGGATTTGAGGAAAACGTTTTTTACTCGGCGGGTGGTGACAGTCTGGAATGCTCTGCCTGGGAGGGTGGTGGAGGCGGGATGCCTCACATCCTTTAAAAAGTACCTGGATGAGTACTTGGCACGCCATAACATTCAAGTCTATGGGCCAAATGCTGGCAAGTGGGATCAGGTGGGCAGGTCAGGACATTTCCTGCATTGGTGCAGACTCGATGGGCTGAAGGGCCTCTTCTGCACTGTAGGATTCTGTGACTACAACCCCTCTGAGCTACAGACAGCAGTCAGCACAGCTACCACTAATGGTGGTGTCAGGCCAAGGACCGAGTTTGATGGGCATGATTGGCTCCAGGAGATTAAGCTGAACTGAACTAGTAGTAAAATGGACTATAGTGAGGCCTAAGCAAGGTCATTAGAATGTGCCAAGAAGCATTTCATGTGGAACTTGGAAAGATTAAAGGAGTGTAAGCTAGGAACCGTGTAGACCTGGAAGCCACTCCAAAATTTTTTAGAGGGAGACCTGTGCCTTGCACATTAGTAGAAAACATAGAAATGGAACTAAAGTGGATGGAAGACCTAGCTTATAGAACCAACCCTCAAACTACTGGAATAGCTCCAGCCAAGCTGCTAATGAGTTGATGCTTAAGGACCAAGTTGAGCCCAGTGATTCCGAATTTGCCAGAGAAAGTGGAGGTGAGACAGAGTTATCAGAAAAGGAGCCATGATTCATTGAAAGTAGAAAGAGCACTTGAAATAGAATGATCCAGTCTTCACGTAGAATTTCAGAAGTGAACCAAACTGGGTCTCAGGAGTTGTGGTGCTCAGGATGGGGTCACTGTCTTATGAGGTTCAGGTGCAGGACAATTTAGTGAAGAAACATGTAGATCATCTGAGGAGGCGGGTGCCGTTCCAAAAGCCAGCGATAGTGCATGATCCAATCGTGCCAAAAAGTGGCGTAATTGTTGGTCCAAGGAATGAAGTGGCTGATCAGCCAGTGGCAGGCCAAAATGCCTGCCCCCAATGAAACTGAGGAAATAGTCAGAGGTGAGGCACAGATTCCAGAAGACAGTCCCAGTGAGGGATGTCCAACCAAATCAGATGTAGAATTCATCTGATTCTACAGATGAATCACAGCCAGTTGAGCTACTCCCAGAGAAAGCGGGAGCCTCTGATAGACTGAGTTTCTGATAAACCAAGGGCCTGTTTTTACCATTTTCATTCCAAGTGCTGAATCTGGACGTAATTCAGATCCGACTTGGAAATCTGTTCTCAGGCGCCCCCATTAGCACTCAGCCTGAAAAAAAATTGCGAGTCCCATTCGTGCTGTGGGTGGGACTTAGCGCGCCCGAAACAATCGGAGCTCTGAACTGCGCATGCGCAGTTAGAAAAAAAATTGAAAAAGCGCACCCCTGTCAGATCGCTCCCAGGCCGCAGAAAGTGGAGAAAGTGGCCCAGGAGCAAAAAGCGGGAGCGATGGTCCACACAGACATCACTGTCCCCCTTATCTACTAACCCCCCCCCACTACCCAGACCGATCGTGACCCCCCAGCCCCCATCCCCCCCACCGATCGCCCGCAGAGTGGCAGCGGACTCTCCTGCCCCCCCCCCACCGTCTCCCCCACCAGAGATCCATTTTACCCACCTCCCTCCCACCCCCCCCCAAGGGAATGACCTGGCCCACCTCCCTCCTCCCCCCTCACCATCGATCTGAGTCAAAGAGCCGTTGGAAGCTCTGAACTTGCCTCTTCAGCAGCTGGAGCGCCCGATTCAGACTTTTATTCAACATGTCCAAAGATGTGCAGGTTAGATTGATTGGCCATGCTAAAAATTGCCCCTTAGTGTCCTGAGATGTGTAGGTTAGAGAGATTAGTGGGTAAATATGTGGGGGTAGGGCCTGGGTGGGATTGTGGTCGGTGCAGACTCGATGGGCCGAATGGCCTCTTTCTGTACTGTAGGGTTTCTATGATGATTCTATGATGTCCATTTCAGCGCGATTCTGGATCGGCGAAAGTGGTGGTAAAAGGGGAAATGCTGATAAAGTTGGTCGGGCAGTTCATTAATTCAATTTAAATGCATACATGCCCGTTTCGTGCGCGAATCGGTTCACGGCCATTCCCGGGTCTCGGTAAAGTGGCCATCTGCGCGGACGCGGATCGTGTTAATGGCCTCTCACCCGACTTTACCACGTTTCTGCGCCCGAAAACGGGCGCGCCGCAATGGTAAAATCGGGCCATATGTTTAAAATATTCATTATTACTGTTGCTTATAAATTGCTTATAAAAAGAAACCATTTGCTACCAAATAAACCTGTTGGACTTTAACCTGGTGTTGTTAAAACTCTTACTTTGCTTATAAATTGCACCAGTTATTTAATGTGCATTGTATAATAAGGGACTTAAAGAGGGAGGGATGTAGTGACTGGCCCTTTTATCGGGTTGGTCATGTGAACTGATTGCCCAATGGGGAACGAGCGCGGGGAACTTGGTGCAGAGCATGAGTGTTTGCAAACAGAGTAGATACAAGAGTGAGAAGTGTTAATATCGTGAACATACTCTGTATATATATATCTGTTTGTAAATAAACCATTATAGTTCATTATACAAACTGGTCGTCACCAATCCTTGCAATTACTATATCAACCATTTTGAACTTTCTGCCCAAAATCATAGAATCATAGAATCTCTACAGTGCAGAAGGAGGCCATTTGGCCCATCAAGCCTGCACCAACCCTCCAACAGAGGACCACCCCCCTCCCCCCACCCTACACCCGTAACCCTACGCATTGAGCCCGCTAATCCCCCTAACCTACGCACCTTGGGCCACTAAGGGACAATTTAGCATGGCCAATCCACCTAACCTTCACATCTTTGGACTGTGTGAGGAAACAGGAGCACTGGAAAGAAACCAAAGCAGACACGGTGAGAGGTTGCTAACTCCACACAGACAGTCACCGAAGGCTGGAATTGAACCCGGAGCCCTGGAGTTGTGAGGTGGCAGTGCTAACCACTGTGCCACAGTGTTGCCCTGTACAATACTGAAGAAGCCTTCAGAAGCTTCAGCTGCATGATGTTTATCAGTCTGTGCTGAACTCCGTCCCAGAAGCAGGCCCAATATAGGCACGAACTCTTCGTACAGATGTAGCACCTTTGCAACGCCATATCGCTGGGCATGAATCTTACTCCATGCATGCTGCACTCAAAAGCTGCTTAAAAACTGAAACATAACGCTCAAAAATAAAGGAATTATAAAAAATAACACTTGCAAAAAAAGCAAAGACGCACTGTCGAGGTGCACTTTCACATACAGAACAAATATGCTTGTCTCACATTCGGTTCCTGTCAGATGAAAGGATCTCCAACTCTAATTGCCCACTTTATATGGATGCCTGCTCTAATTTATATCTCATTAATATTTATGGTAATATTAATATGTAAATCTGGTAGGCTTTATGTGAGAGCATTGCAGGCAATCTTGAAACATCAGTCAGAAGATCATGGGGTTGACCTGTGAAATGGGAGATAAAGTGAAAAATGGGTGAAATCCTCAGTGCACCTTACATACTCAAGAACTTGCCTGATCCATTTAGTGGCCAGAGGTTTGTGGACACCATATGCTGATTTTTAATAATATATCGGAATCTGGATATTTACTAAATTTATTTGAATGTGAAATATTTATGTTCAAGATTGCTTTCTTTTGCAACGTCTTTTTTTAAGTAGTTTTGTATGAATTTTTTAACAAAAGCAGATATGGCTGTGCATTGGGATTTGTGTGGGTGGGTAAAGCATCAGAAATTATATTTAATTCTAAATTATTAAACATGACAGAAGGTTTAAACATATTTATGTGTAACAGTAGTTAAACTGATGATTTTGCCAGATGATTTCATCCTTATGTTGGTTTTAACATAATTTGTAGAGTAAGGACTATAAGTACCTGGAATAATCTATGCATCTCTAAGCAAAGGGCAAAATTCATTTATCTAAATAATTTAGATGATCTTTTTCAGATTTCACTGTACATTTTTACACAGCAGCCATTTCGATTTACAATTTAGATTCAAGCATCCTGATTTACAATTTAGATTTGCTACTCAATTACTTCCAATTTTTGTCTAGTTGACAATCCAATAAATTAGCATTAATTGACTTTTAATTCTATGTATGTCCTCTACCATCTGTGTTCCCACACACCCAAATCGAAGGGACCTAACTGTATTCTAATCTATCTGCATAACCTTGATAATCCTGAAGGAACATTAGAAGTGGCTGATGTTCTCCCCCAAGATAATGTCATTTATGTCACTAATAATGGAAAACAGTATCAGAGGAAATATATTTTATTAAAAATATCATTTTACTACTTTGGTGCTTGTAAAGTTTGTTATTAGTCAGCCAATCAAATATTCATTACACTTCCATGTCCTAGCCTTTAGAATTGGTATTGTCGCCCTGTGTAAAAGAGCTCTTGACATTTCAAACCATAAAATTTGTTGCCATATGTGAAGCATCATTCTTACATTATCGAAACTTAATGAAAGAATTGTTGTGGTCAACTCCCTCGTTTGCTGTGGGAATGTGATGAAGGGCTATGTTAGAGATTGAGTTCCAGTCCAGTGCACACAAGTCAATATTGCAGTTAGGAGTTTGTTCACTATATTTGTGAATTTTAAAAATTCAGCAATTTACCAGAAAGTACCGTAAGTGCCAACACAATAAATCACAGATACGTTCTGCCAGGGAGTAAGAGTTCAAGGTTTACCCTTTGCGAAGGAGGCAGCAGTGATTTTTTTCTGTTATGCATAGTTCTACACATTACAAAGTCATGCTGAAAAATCAGGATACTGCATCACAAGGCATAAAATGAACCATGATTGTTGAGTAAAGTGTTGGCTGGAACACTATTCTCCAAAAGTGTTAGAAAATGGATATAATTAAATGTTATGATGGCCACGAAGGGCATGGGGGATGGTTAATTGATCTCCCCATGGGCCTCGTGGAGTTTGAACTCCCTAATTGAGCAAATGGAGACTTGCCCAATGGAAAGTGAGCAGTGGGGGTCAAAACCCGTTGCTTCAGATCGGTATTCTGTAGATCCCCAAGTATTGATTTGCCAGCTGTAAACCGTGGGTGCAAATCTTTCTTGTGTTATCATTAAAGGGTTTTTGGTGATGGAAGACTGGCCTTGGCGGAATCATTGCATTAAATAAATTGTATTAGTATTTGTGGATGTTAGGAATAAGCGACAGTTTTAAGTTTAATTTATATTTCTGTATTTACGTGCTGAAGGGGGTATCTGAGTTTTGGTTTCACTTGAAAGAGTTGTTTGTAAACCTGCATTTTTAACACCCCTTAAAGTTATTTTGGGAATTTAAAACCAAGTAGAGAAATATGTGCTGTTGCCTAGCAACAGAGAGGCCCCAGGGAAACAGCAAGCAGTTTGAGGATTATACTCTAAGGTGAAGGGAGAAGTTGAAGTCTCTCTCTAGCTGGACATACTAGCAGAATGCTGAGGAAAGTAAGCCTAAGAATCTTAGACAAGTTGCTCTAATGTCAACATAACATTGAATGTTGAGTGAGTTCTGGATCTCAGGGGGAATACCAAGTTGTCAACAGTCTAGCAGGAGAGGGAATTGCAGGGAGCAGATCCTAAAGGAAAAGGAGAAAGGTCTTGGTTTCAGATAAAGCTCGGCACAACATCGTGGGCCGAAGGGCCTGTTCTGTGCTGTACTGTTCTATGTCTATGTTCTATGTCCCAAGAAGACCTTTAAGTTAAGTCAAAGGACAAGGACGTGGAATCTGGACCAGTTCCTGTTTGGTGAAGTTAAAGTCAGGAGCAGAGGAAAAATCTCTGAATTAAAGAGAGAAAGCTGCAGGGAGCGGAATCAAGGCAAAGAGGAATTGTAAAAAGCCAGAAGATCTGAAGAAACAGCTGGTGACTCCTTACTTAAGGCCTGTGAAGTGGTGTGTTCTTTTGGCACAGCTGAGTAACTGAAGGAGAGTGTATGTAAGACGAAACTTGAATGAACATGATAATCCAGGGAAATGAACGTCAGAAGGAGAGATCAGAATACTGGAGGTGGATCCTTGTGGAAGGCGTCCGACAGCAGGCATTGTTTGGGGAAAGATTCCAAAGCGATTCCTTCGAGAGTGGAGATTGGAAACCTTCTGTGAGAGATGGGGTTCAGTAAGATCGGTTGGTGTGACAAGCGTCTGCGAGGAGTTGATGAGAGGAACATAGCATCAGTTTGGGGTTGACATCTGACTTGGTTTCAGAGTATGCTGCATCCAACCACAGGTCACCTATTGGTTTATGTGGACTGTGTAGTTACTGTGAACATTAAGGGTATAAAATAGATTTTGTAAATTGTGTTATCTTTATGAATCTGTATATATCTGTAAAGATATATTTGGAGTGGGTGAAGTTGTGGTGTCATATAGTTCATCTTTTCTTGTATAATAAATTGTTTATTCTTTTGTTGATTTTTAATCAAAAGACGGTGTGACTCTGTTCAGTGGCCACCCTCCACATTTATAAACAAAAAATAAATGTTAGGATCAATCAGGCCAGGTTCCACCCCAGGACCTGACTTGTCCAGTACTAACACCAGCCGGGATTGTAACAATAGCTACTAAGCATGTCCAGAAGGAGCTATGAAATAGTGATGTCTGACAGAAGAGAATGAGGAGAATCTGAGAGAAGAGCAGTGGCTTTGTTTTAATGCTTTGTAATCCTGTACATAGTTAAGTACATAAATAAAGATTACTTTGAAAAAGGATCTTTGCCTCTAGCGATCTCTTACTAAGAGTAAGACACCCAACATCTTTGAAGACTACACAACAACAATTGATGCAAGGTCAGGGAGTAAAATCATGGGCCCTAGTGCTTCTTCTGTTTCCAGCTCCCTTATCTTCACCCCTTGCCCTCTTTAATCCTCCCCCTCACATAGGTGCCCAGAATTATAAACCAGAGTCACAGTGGGGTCAAACTAGTTCATACAGCTTTAGAAAAGAATCTTGGCTTTTGTGCATGTATTTTGTCAAGCCCATTGATAGCTCAGTAAGATACACTTTACAACCACAACTTTGTCAGACATTTACACTTAATTCCTATCCAACCTATTCCACAAATCCCCAGACCCCCATCACAAAGATTATCCCCATAAAATGATAGATTTTGGGAGGATGTGTCGGAGGATGTGTACATAGCATGGAGAGATAAAGATGTGGGGACATGGATGGAGAGAAAGGGTTAACTCTGACACAACTGCAATAATAGCGACTGAACATGTGCATAATATTTAACCGATGTCTTACAGAAGAGAATGAGGGGCAACTGAGAGATGAGCAGTGGTTCTGCCCTCAAGCTTTGTAATCCTGTTTACAGTTAAGTATTTAAATCAAATTCACTTTGAAAATGGATTTGCCTCCATCCAGATCCTTTTCTCAGAGAAATACACCCAAAACCTTCCAAAATGACCCAACAACCGTAGAATGATCAAGCAAATTTAAGGTCATCAGTAGTTGGCCAAGTTTACCTGCCTGTCTGTGGTTTTGTCAAATTATTAAGTACTTTTAAGGACCCACTTTGGGCCATGGTACAGACGCTTCAGGGACTTTCCTGCAGTTGGGCTGGTTCCTCACAGAGCCAGAAGCCAACAGCAACTGGGAGGCAGTGTCCTTGCCAAGTGAGAAAGGAATATTTCCCATAACACTGCACTTTACAAATTCAACTTTCAGAATAGTGTTTGCATGTCTTTATCACCATTGGTTCATGAATAATTAAGTTTCTAACTGACCAAATCAGGTCTTGTGGACGCAGTTTTAGAAGTCAGATCAGGGGCAAATTTTGATAGTGGTCAGCTAAGGCAGCTCCCCGAAATGTTCCTGTCTCCATGTTCTTTTGCGGAAGGCGGGCTCTAAAGTGGCAGCAGCTACCAATCCAATAGTGGTGGGTAGTCAATTAATGTCTTTTAAGGACCCACTTTGGGCCAAGGTGCAGACGCGTCAGGGATTTTCCTGCAGTTGGGCAGGTTCACTCACTGAGTTAAGAGCCAACAGCAACTGGGAGGTGGCGTCCCAGCAACAAGCCTGAGGACCAATAGTCCCTCATCGCATTGGCCCCATTACTGAGTTACAGGAATCCATAGCCTGCGATATGACTGTACCCGTGGAAGTGGTTTCCCTCCACAATGATGCCCGAATTGTCATGAGCCTTATGTTCAAATCTTCAGCAAGCTTCCAAGAGCTTTCCTCCATCTTGAGGTGTCCTCATTTGTCCCCACTTGGCTCAATAGTGCCTACCTCAGTAATGTTCACCTCTCCTAGTCAGTCTGCCATCTGTCCAGTGATGCAGGCTATCTGATTGGACAACCTACCTTAGGAACCTACCTGCTGTCCTTAAATTGGCATAGAGTCATAGAGGTTTACGGCATGGAAACAGGCCCTTCAGCCCAACTTGTCCATGCCGCCCTTTTTTAAAAAAACCCATAAGCTAATCCCAATTACCCACATTTGGCCCATATCCCTCTATACCCATCGTACCCATGTAACTATCTAAATGCTTTTTAAAAGACAAAATTGTACCCGCCTCTACTACTACTTCTGGCAGCTTGTTCCAGACACTCACCACCCTTTGTGTGAAAAAATTGCTTCTCTGGACACTTTTGTATCTCTCCCCTCTCACCTTAAACCTATGCCCTCTAGTTTTAGACTCCCCTACCTTTGGGAAAAGATATTGACTATCTAGCTGATCTGTGCCCCTCATTATTTTATAGACCTCTATAAGATCACCCCTCAGCCTCCTACGCTCCAGAGAAAAAAGTCCCAGTCTATCCAGCCTCTCCTTATAACTCAATCCATCAAGTCCTGGTAGCATCCTCGTAAATCTTTTCTGCACTCTTTCTAGTTTAATAATATCCTTTCTATAATAGGGTGACCAGAATTGCACACAGCATTCCAAGTGTCGCCTTACCAATGTCTTGTACAACTTCAACAAGACATTCCAACTCCTGTATTCAATGTTCTGACCGATGAAACCAAGCATGCCGAATGCCTTCTTCACCACTCTGTCCACCTGTGACTCCACTTTCAAGGAGCTATGAACATGTACCCCTAGATCTCTTTGTTCTATAACTCTCCCCAATGCCCTACCATTAACTGAGTAATGTAAAGACTCACATTCCAACCATTCTTCACATTCCAGTCTGTAATTATCTTGCAATTGTGTCTTTGCCTATATATGCCGTATTTGTGAACGTACCTCAACTCACCTGATGAAGGAGCAGATCTCCGAAAGCTCGTGATTCCAAATAAACCTGTTGGACTTAACCTGGTGTTGTGAGACTTCTTTCTATCTCGCCTCATAATTAAATTATAGTTGATCTGGAATGGTAATAAACTTAGCTCCATTAACCTTACTAACATTTGATACCCTTACAGAGCAAAAAATGACAGTCTTGAAAATGTCATTTGAAAATTCACAACGAATGTTCACTTTGATTTTACTTTAAATCTCATTCTAATTATTTTGAAATTAGTACCAGTATGAATCTGGGAGCTGATCCAATGGAATTTGAATTATCTAATTTTGTGGATCATGTGACGAGGGACTGCTTTTATTTATCTGTCTTATCTCTCCAAAGAAGGTTCAATAAAACTGAACACTTTGGAATTAGTTCCTAGACCATGGAGATGCATAAGGCAGCTGCCATATGCCTGTTTTGCACCTGTAAGGAAGGGAAGAAAACCATTTTGTGCAAGTTTAGCTACCCCTTGGATATTGAAGGGCTGCCTCCATTTTATGGCCCATTTGTAAATGGCCACAGCAGACCCACTTATTCCGTGTGAGAGACATTTGTATCAGACAATAAGCGACTTAACCAGCTTAATGGAACCTTTGCTAACTCAACTACAAAATGCTCCAAACATCTTTATCTTGCACTTTTATGGAGTGCACATAACAGAAGTTCTCCTTCAGCTTCCAAAAGAGTAATGTAGTTCAGTATTGCTCCATGTTTGCCACCCCTGGCCTTCCAGGATCTGCTCCCTGCCAAGGGCCTGATCTGTTAGGTTACGAGGATCTGGCTGATATCCCAATCTCCCACAATTGTGGAACTAGTCTGGAATCCCTGTTTGTTGCTGGCTGCTCACCAGCTGCATTTCAGTAAATCAACATCAAAAAATGGTTTGATCCTCTCTACGTGGGCTTTGGGCAATGTGCTACTGATTCTGTATGTTTTGCAAGTCAGCCCTATTTTTGCAGAATCTTTAGGGAAACTACTCTATTGTAATATGTGCCTGAATGCCATTGTGCTATAAAGATGCCTGGTAGAGCAAGGATTAATGCAGGATTGGAGAATAGCACCATCTACGGTATGATGTATAGAGTCACATCGTAATAGACTCTGGGGGACAACCATCTAGAGAAATCCTCGGTAACTAAGCAGCCTACCTGCATAGAGACAGCACCAGGCATGACTGTAACCTGGGGACTGTCAATAGTTAAAGACTAAAAATAAAGGGTTCATGTTTAAATATACAAGTCTCAAGAACTCCTCACTGAGGCATTTAAGGAACCCATTATACAACCGACAGTGGTAGCAGACAGCACCAAAATGCAACATACTCAACCAAAAATGAGGCTCTTTAATGACAAATTAAACTTGTAGTGGCGGTCTGTAGGCAAGCATTGGTATAACCTAATAACAGAGTAACTTTTCTTAATACTTGGAGGCAATGTTGACATTTCAAAATATATGCTATAATTATCTTTTTCTCATGACATAAGGGAGGGAAGTTAAAGAATAGTCAGTTGAAACTTGATTAGCTTGCAACTGTCAAAGGAAAAATATAATGACAACATTCTGATTTAGTCTTTTTAGGCAGATGATAATGAAGTCCTCAGTTTATTTTTCTGTGACAATGTCTAGTGTTACTAAAATTAAGATTGACGGGGAAAGAAAAATCAACTAAATCGATCATGACATTTTCTGTTGTCAGCAAATTACTCAGACTTTTAAAATAAAGGGGGTAATGTGAAAATAAGTTGCCTGGTGGGAGAGTGAAACAATCATATTGCCTATTTTACACCACATACTTTCCAGTGAAGTCCTGATCGTATCAATTTCCCATGGAATTAATCAGTTAAAAAATACCCCAAAGTGTTCATGAGTTTATCAGTCTGGAGGCGAAGGAAATTTAGCATGTCTGCTAAGACTCTCACAAATTTTTACAGATGCACCATTAGAAGCATCCTTTCCAGATATATCACAGCTTGGTATGGCTCCTGCTCTGACCAGGACCACAAGAAACTACAAAGGGTTGTGAATGTAGCACAGTCCATCACGCAAACTAGCCTCTCATCCGTTGACTCCGTCTGCATTTCCCACTGCCTCGGAAAAACAGCCAGCATAATCAAGGACCCCACACATCCCAGAAGTACTCTCTTCCACCTTCTTCCATCAGGAAAAAGACACAAAAGTCGAGGTTCACATACCAACCAACTCAAGAATATTTCTTCCCTGTTGCCATCAGACTTTTGAATGGACCTACCATATATGAAGCTGATCTTTCTCTACACCCTAGCTATGACTGTAACAGTATATTTTGCATCCTCTCCTTTCCTTCTCCCCCATGTACTCTGTGAACGGTATGTTTTGTCTTTATAGCGTGCAAGAAACAATTTTTTTCACTATATCCCAATACATGCGGCAATAATAAATCAGATCAAACCAAATCAAGGATACTTCTCAATGCGCAGTGGAATTGGGAACAAGTTAATTTAAATAACAATTTCATCTAATGGTCTTTAGATACCTTGGAGTGGATGGAAAATACACTACATCCTAACTTGGTCATCTTGTTGTATGTTTGTGGCAGAACAGAGTTTTAAATCTGCTCATGACTTTCATCTTCAACTTGCCAACAGGTGACATAACCCATCAGATCCTTCTTCCTCTGCTGGAATCAAATCCACAAATTCATCAGGAAATCCATAAGCAACTGTTGATCCTCCCAGATACTGCTGCCCTTCTATGTCTAGCTGAGAAACATGGTGGCCAGAGAAATTTGACTGTGTAGCACCTGTTTTTCAGCTATGCGGTCACACAATTACACTGACAGATAATTTTGTACCCTTTGGGTGGAATTTAATGCCCTCACCAATGGCAACTTTGGTGACGGGGGGAGTTTAGTTGGGTGTAAGGATGGGATCCCCCTGCTTTTTCACCTCTGCATGATTAAGTCGATGGCAGGAAGCCTCATGGACGTCCTTTCCACCCTGCCACCAACTGAAATTCTTCATTGAGCAATGAATGCTCATTTTAAGCCATTGGCTGAGCAGTACTCATTTTGATGGTGGGAACAGTACTCATTATGCAAAAAATACGAAAAACAATCCCTGGAGTGTTTTCTTGTGGGTTCCTTGAGAGGGATGGTCCCTCACTCAAAGACACTCAATGCCTGATCAAGGAACCAGGATCGGGAAGAGGAAGGGCCGCTATGAGCCACCCCCTATGTCCTTGCTGCCTGTTTTCAGTGGATAACTGGCCAGGGGTTATATATAATGGGGGTGATTCTCCTATGCCGCTACGCTGAACTTTTAGCGCAGCAGGGCGGGAGATTTAAGCAGTGGCCAATTCGCGCGATTCATGTTGGGTATCCAGGCCTCCGCATGTCTCTCAGCCTATATTTTTTGGCATGGATGGAACCAAGCTGAAAATCAGCATAATGGACATTACCGTGCATTTGCATACCTTAGCACGTGCATGCTTTAGTGGGTGCGTGACTAGAATCTGCATCCCAGCTAGCATCTCCCCTATTCTGGCGTGACGGCACGCTGGCAGGGATTACAACTGCTGTATAAAAGTCAGGAGTTGGTGTGGCAGCATTGAAGAGGATTTAAGAGGGAAGTTTTATGGAGCTGCAGCCCCGGGAGTGCAGGAGAGGTTGGAGGCGGGGCCTGGAAACTTTCCGCTTGCTGTGGGGCAATTCCTGGAGAATTGGAAGTGCTGGTCCCAGGCCCAGGATGTTCCATTTAGTGTTCATGGGGTGGGATGTGGGGTGTTGTCCTTCACTGACTGCTGGTCAGGCTGCTCTCTGCAGCCACTGGGCTGTTCCATTGTTCTGGCTGTGGGGTGTGGTGAGGGACTGGACTGAGTTCTGGGGTTTTAGAGAGGGGGTGTGCACCATGTGCTGCTTGAGTGCTCATCAGTTCAGGCAGCTGGTGCTCCAAGCAGGGGTGCTCAGGTTAACACACTCATACTGCAAGTACTCTGCAGTGAATGGGAACCCATCTTGTGATAATTAGGAGTCTGTCCCTGCCCCGTGTCCCTGATCTGCAACATGTGACTGGAAGGGAATGCTGTAGTTGCACTCATGGCAATGGCTCAAGGGGGCACAATGGCCACACCCACACACCAACCTGCATACTCTCCCTGCCTGCCATGTTTATGATGCCAATGGCATGGAACCTAATCAGGTGAGGCATGGCACCACAGATATTGTGTTGTGTTGCCAGCATCCACAAGTGGGAGTACTGGACCCAGTGAGGTATTGGAGGGGGGGTGGTTCTGGTGGTGCTGGGGTAGTTGCTAGCAATGACATGTATCTATCAATCTCTCCCACCCTTTCACAGCCCACCCCCCCCCCCCCACCCTTTCCCACCCTCTTCAGCCCCTACCACCCCCCAACCCCAAAAAACATCACAACAGGTTAATGGGTCTGGGTTGGTACTGGTAGTGAGTCTTTGGTGAAGGCTTGAGGATGATGACGACTCGCTGTGAGGCACACTGGGATTCTGCCCTTGGTGCCACTCAAGTCTGACTCCTTCTGTTCTGTGATTACACATTGCCACCTGGGCCCATGTAGCGGTAATGGTTGGGAACACAAGCATGTGAGGCAATGGGCCCAGGGCTAGAGTGAGAAGGTGGGGGGAAGTGGCTGAGAGAGGGTGGGGAAGTGTTTGGGGGATGCTGGGGCAAGTAGGACAAGCACTGTACAACATTTGGCCAAGGTGCTGGGATCGCGTAGCACAACAGTCTGCGCCTCGACGCGTGGGATTGGGGAGCCCTCAGCTCTGTGAAGGGAGAATCAGAGACTGACTAGTCACAGCTATGAGGTGCAAATAGCATTTAATTGTGCTCTTAACATTTTCCAAAACTTAACCCTGACGACTGGTGACCTGCCAAAAACATTGACAACTGGTGCCCTCTTAGTGACCCTAAAGGTTTCTAATCTTGTGCAGCCTGCTGCTTCTTCTAGGTGCTCCCCCAGGATGGACATCGGAGTGGAGGGGTCGAGCTGTGATCCGCGCGCCGTTGCTGATAGCCCATCTATAACTCCACATGTTTTCTGATGCATCTCCACCAACTTAGAGATGAATGAACTCTGAGACCTGGCAATTGGCTTGGGGACAGCTGATTCCTCACCTCCGGCAGATTTCTGTGTGCCCGAGCCTTCGGATGTACCCGCCTCCACCCGATGTGCACCAATGGCTGGTATGTGCTCACCAGTAAGTGACCCAGATACCTCAGTTCTGATGGTCTGTGTTGGTGGGTTGTGTGCTTGATGCCTGTGCTGAATCACTGGTGCTGTCCTCGGAGGACTCGTCAGGGCCTCCCTCCGAGGTGTCATCCGGGGTGTGGGGGGCGGGGGGGGAGGTATATTCAGGAGCAGAAGTGGGGGCACCAACACCAGAAGGGCCTGGTGCATTAGGCTGCCGGTTATACATCCAGGTGTGTCCTCCCTGCCAGCTCCAGAGCATGCTGCTCATACACCGTGAGCATCTGCAGCCCGAGGACACCCCCGCCAGTCTTCTCTCTCTCATGGCGTTCGTTTGCATTCTCATGTGGAGACATAAGAGGGATTGAAAGCATAATGTATGGAAGGGCATGAGGTGCAATGTGTGTCGGGGTTGAGAAGCTTGTGTTGGTCATTTCGGGAAAATGGGTCCCCACGAGGTGTTGCTGATTTGGGGGGAGTGTCAGAGGGGTTGGAGGCAGTACTGAGGGAGGAGGGGGTGGCTGCCCTCAAGGTGTCTAGGGATGGTTTGACATTGGAAGCACAGCACAGATTTCAGAATGGGATGCACACTCAATCTTACAGCCCGAAGAAGGTCGTTCATTTGTTTGCGGCACTGCTCTCCACACCGAGGGGTCAGCGTCCTGGGTATTTACAGACGATGTTACTAGCTCCCATAATGCGCTTGCTGCGTGACCCCTTGGGCGACAGCTCTAAGTGGGGTAAAGCAGTTGGCGCCTCTCCTCTAGCACATCCAGCAGACCTGCTCACTCAGGGCACATTTCTTTGGGACCATCTTCCTGGTGTGACTGCCTGTGTGTCCATAATTGCAGTTTATATACTGCTCTGGCTTCTTAAGGGAGTAAGAAGTCTCACAACACCAGGTTAAAGTCCAACAGGTTTATTTGGTAGCAAAAGCCACTAGCTTTCGGAGCGCAAGCGTGACTTTAACCTGGTGTTGTGAGACTTCTTACTGTGTTTACCCCAGTCCAACGCCGGCATCTCCACATCATTGTTAAGGGAGTCAAGGTGCAGTCAGTTTGGGCCAGTCATGGGCCCGTTACGTAGATTTCCTTGAGAATAATGTATAGGCAACCTGGTTTCAATAGAGGGTGAGCCATCGCCAAAGCTGCTGATTGGGTGAACTCAACAAGGTACTGTGTCCTTTGGGGGGCACAATGCGTAAGGCTCTAATTCAATGAGGGGAAATGCTCACATGCAGGGGGTCTGCATGGCAGTACAGCGCTCTGTGTGTGAAGGAGGGGGAAGGGTATGGGGCAGCCAGCAATGTCCAGGTCATTGGGGAATGGGGAGGGCAGGAGGTCAGCGAATCTTTTATGGGGGGAAGAGGGTGAGCAGTCAACAATGTCCGTGGAGGGTTGAGGCCAGCGATTTCAATGCTGGGAAGATTTGCTTTCCGATCTCCCAGAGATGTGCGCATGTGCAGGGATCCGCTCAGTGCACTGATTTCAGCCACTCCAGTGGGAATAGACCCCGTCCACAGCTTTTCAGAGTGATTTATGCTAGTGCGCTCTGCAGTGCACAGAGTGGGAGAGATTCATTTTGAAACTCTCACTGAAAAAACCAGCGCGATTTACTCCAGTTTTCACATGAATTCGACAATTAGAATGTTTTGGGGAGAATCGCCCCCAACATTGGGGATGGAGTAAATTTGGATGTGTGTTGACATTTAAATCAACCATTACCCATCTAAGATCCACTCCCAGTAAAAATCCTTGGTGGAATCTATCCAAGGCTGCTCAGGGAGACGAGAGATGAAATCGCTGGGCCTCTGACGCAAATCTTTGTCTCGTCACTGGACACAGGTGAGGTCCCAGAGGATTGGAGGATAGCTAATGTGGTCCCGTTATTTAAGAAGGGTAGGAAGGATAACCCGGGAAATTATAGGCCGGTGAGCTTGACGTCCGTGGTAGGGAAGTTGGAGAGGATTCTTAGAGATAGGATGTATGCGCATTTAGAAAGGAATAAACTCATTAATGATAGTCAGCATGGTTTTGTGAGAGGGAGGTCATGCCTCACTAACCTGGTGGAGTTTTTTGAAGAAGTGACTGGAATGGTTGACGAGGGAAGGGCCGTGGATGTCGTCTATATGGACTTTAGTAAAGCGTTTGACAAAGTCCCTCATGGTAGGTTGGTGCAAAAGGTTGGATCTCATGGAATAAAGGGGGAGGTGGCTAGATGGGTGGAGAACTGGCTTGGTCACAGAAGACAGAGGGTGGTAGTGGAAGGATCTTTTTCCGGCTGGATGCCTGTGACTAGTGGTGTTCCGCAGGGCTCTGTATTGGGACCTCTGCTGTTTGTCATTTATATAAACGATCTGGAAGAAGGTGTAACTGGGGTGATCAGTAAGTTTGCGGATGACACGAAAATGGCTGGACATGCAGATAGTGAGGAACATTGTCAGAGGTTACAGAAGGATATAGATAGGCTGGAAATTTGGGCAAAGAAATGGCAGATGGAGTTCAATCCAGATAAATGCGAAGTGATGCATTTTGGTAGAACTAACGTAGTGGGGAGCTATACGATAAATGGCAGAACCATAAAGGGTGTAGATACGCAGAGGGACCTGGGTGTGCAAGTCCACAGATCCTTGGAGGTGACGTCACAGGTGGAGAAGGTAGTGAATAAGTCTTATGGCATGCTTGCCTTTATAGGACGGGGCATAGAGTATAAAAGTTGGGGTCTGATGTTGCAGATGTATAGAACGTTGGTTCGGCCGCATTTGGAATACTGCGTCCAGTTCTGGTCGCCACACTACCAGAAGGACGTGGAGGCTTTAGAGAGAGTGCAGAGGAGGTTTACCAGGATGTTGCCTGGTATGGAAGGGCTTAGTTATGAGGAGAGATTGGGTAAACTGGGGTTGTTCTCACTGGAAAGACGGAGGATGAGGGGTGACCTAATAGAGGTGTATAAAATTATGAAAGGCATAGATAGGGTGAACGGTGGGAAGCTTTTTCCCAGGTCGGTGGTGACGTTCACGAGGGGTCATAGGTTCAAGGTGAGGAGGGGGAGGTTTAACACGGATATCAGAAGGACGTATTTTACACAGAGGGTGGTGGGGGCCTGGAATGCGCTGCCGGGCAAGGTGGTGGAGGTGGACACACTGGGAACATTTAAGACTTATCTAGATAGCCACATGAACGGAGTGGGAATGGAGGGATACAAAAGAATGGTCTAGTTTGGACCAGGGAGTGGCGCGGGCTTGGAGGGCCGAAGGGCCTGTTCCTGTGCTGTATTGTTCTTTCTTCTTTGTTCTTTGATTTTGGTGCTGAATTTTTGTTGTTATCTGGGTAAATGAAAATGATCACACCCTCAGCCCTCTGGTATCGATTTAGTATCTGAAAACTAAATAGCTCAGGATTAATCTACCAGTTTTCACAGTCAACTTCAATCAGTATATATCAATTATTTCAGATGTTTTAATCAATATTTTGAACTAATTACATAACGTGTTAACTATTAAATCCACCAGTATGTGGTGTATTGAATGCTATAGATATGAAATGATATGGAGGAGCCGGCATTGGACTGGGGTGGGCACAGTAAGAAGTCTCACAACAGCAGGTTAAAGTCCAACAGGTTTATCTGGAATCACCAGATGAGGTGATTTCGGTCACTCATCTGATGTAGGAGCAGCGCTCTGAAAGCTGGTGATTCCAGATATAACCGCTGGACTTTAACCTGCTGTTGTGAGACTTCCTGCTCTCGATATGAAATGATATAGAATGGCCCTTCATGTTTGCAACATTTTACATGCTGACACTTTAACTAAGTGTTCAATTCACAGTATGGATAACAACACTTCAATCTGCCAATCTGCTTTAGTAAAAGACTGAAAGAAAACTGCATTATTTCCATACGATCAGTAAGCCCAAATGATCAGACAGCTGGCTCCTAAACTTTCCTCGCTACAAGGGTGACATCCTATTAAAGATTTTGTTCCAACTCAAAAATATGTCTCATTCCCCACTTCTCTCAACCAGCTTTTTAACAGACCACTTCCCACAATCTATTGATTATTTTTTTTTAAATCGCAGTACCTACCCTCCCACAAATTAACAAAAATAACTTGCAATTTAGGTGGCAATTTTCAGGCAGCAGAATACCACAGGATGCTTCCTAGGAGGAGGGATATGCATTGAGCAAAAGCTAGGCGCAGGGAGGTAGTGGTGTAGTGGAATTATCACTCAACCAGTAATCCAGAGGACCAGGCTAATGGGATCAAAATCCCAGCATGGCATCTTGTGGATGGAACATCTGTCAGTGAATTCAATCATCCATCAGTGTGCTTGCTTGGTGGGCTGATGTGACAATGGAGAACTGCAGCATGGGATCACCTTGGTTGGAGGATCAATGGGCACTGTTGCTTTGACAGTTCCATTTCAGCTGAGAAGATATTACTATTTTTGCTTTCCCCACTACTTTCGTATCTCACACAACACTCTTACATTCATCAGAGACTCCTGCCTCACAAGCTTCATGGTGGCGTCCTGACTTGAGGGGATCCATCTCATAGCAGTTGAGTAGAATAGAATCATAGAATCATACAGCGTAGAAGAGACCCTTCGGCCCATTGAGTCTGCACAAAAGTTCTATACAACTCCGACATGACCTCCCTACTTTTGTGTTCTATGCCTCGATTGATGAAGCCTTTTTCACCACTCTACTAACATGCCCTTCTGCTTTCAGAGATCTGTGGACAAGCACACCAAGGCCCCTTAGAAACATCTGAACTCCCACCTAATCCCATCTGCCAGCACTTGGCCCATAGCCCTGAATGTTATGATGTACCAAGTGCTCATCCAGGTACTTTTTAAAGGATGTGAGGCAACCCGCCTCCACCATTTTCCCAGGCAGCGCATTCCAGACCGTCACCACCCTCTGGGTAAAAATGTTTTTCCTCACATCCCCCCTAAACCTCCTGTCCCTTACCTTGAACCTATGTCCCCTCATGACTGATCCTTCAACTAAGGGGAACAGCTGCTCCTTATCCACTCTGTCCATGTCTCGTATAATCTTGTACACCTCGATCAGGTCGCCCCTCAGTCTTCTCTGCTTCAATAAAAAAAACCCAAGCCTACACAACCTCTCTCCATAACTTAAATGTTCCATCCCAGGCTGCATCCTGGTGAATCTCCTTTGCACCTCCTCCAGTGCAATCACATCCTTCTGATAATGTGGTGACCAGAACTGCACACAGTACTCTAGCTGTGGCCTCACTAAAGTTCTATACAACTCCAATATGACTTCCCTGCTTTTGTAATCGATACCTCGATTAGGAAAGGCATATGCCTTTTTCACCACCCGACTAACATGCCCCTCTGCTTTCAGAGATTTGTGGACAAACATGCCAAGGTCTCTTTGTTCCACAGAACTTCCTAGTGTCCTACCATTCACTGTTCACTTTCTTGTCAAATTACTCCTTCCAAAGTGTACCACCTCACATTTTTCAGGGTTAAATTCCATCTGCCACTTCTCTGCTCATTTGACCGTTCTGTCTATATCTTCATGTAGCCCAAGACACGCTGCCTCACTGTTAACCACCCGGCCAATCTTTGTGCCATCCGCAAACTTACTAATCCTACCCCTCACATAGTCATCTATGTCATTTATATGAATGGCGAATAATAGGGGGGCCAACACAGATCCCTTTGATACGCCACTGGACACTGGCTTCCAGTTACTAAAGCAGCCTTCTGTCATCACCCTCTGTCTCCTACAACAGAGCCAATTCTGAATGCACTTTATCAAATTACCCTGTGTTCCAGGTGAATTTACTTTCTTTACAGGTCTCCCATGTGAGACTTTGTCAAAGTCTATACTGAAATCCATGTAAACTACACTATCCTCGTCTTTACACCTGGTCACCACCTCCAAAAATTCAATCAAATTTGTTAGGCATGACCTCCCTCTGACGAAGTCATGCTGACCATCCCTGATCAACTTTTGCCTCTCCAAGTGGAGATAGATGCTCTCCTTCAGATGTTTCTCTAATAGTTTTCCTACCAATGACGTGAGACTTACTAGGTCTGTAGTTCCCTGGTTTATCTCTATAACACTTCTTAAATAGTGGAACCACATTAGCTGTTCTCCAGTTTTCTGGCACCTCCCCTGTAAGAAGTCTCACAACACCAGGTTAAAGTCCAACAGGTTTATTTGGTAGCAAAAGCCACTAGCTTTTGGAGCGCTTGCTGCTCCTTCGCCAGGTGAGTCCTGGCACCATCACTGGTACACTACCAGCCACAGCCATCTCTCCCGCTCTCTCGCACCTGCAGGGAAGAGTAATCTGTGGCTGGTAGTGTACCAGTGATGGTGCCAGGAGGGATCGGCCGCATACAGTCAGCTGAACCCCCCCAACCAGAGGTAGACGTCACACCCCCCCCTCCCCCCCCCCCCCCCCACAGGGGATGATCGATCACACCCCCTCTCCACCCCTCCCCCCCCCCCAGGGGATGATCGGTCACATCCCCTCCCCTCCCAACCCCCAGGGGATGATGCGTCACACCCCCTCTCCACCCCTCCCCCCCCCCTACCAGAGGGGATGATCGGTCACACCCCCTCCCCTCCCACCCCCCACCCTCCGACCAGAGGATGAACGTCAGAGAGCCACTCTCTCCACCTTCTGCTTTTTCTTTCGCGTCAGATTTTTTTCGAACTGTGCATGCGCAGTTCAGAGCTCCGATTGGTCCGCCAGCGCTAAGCCTCGCACACAGCGTGGATCGGGCCGGAGCCAGCAAAACGTGTATGGGCGCGCTGCAAAGAGGATTCCAGGCGCGGATCTATTTGACGCCCAGATCCGGCACTTAGACTCAAAATGGTAAAATTCCCCCCACTGTTTCAGTTAGCAAAGGCGGGGCTAGATTTTCACCTTCACTATCTAGGTATTATAATCTGGTTTTGCTCAGTTGGCTGGACAGCTGTTTAGTGATGCAGGGCAACACCAACAGCGCAGGTTCAATTCCTGCACTGGCTGAGGTTACTCATGAAGTATCACTTCAGCAACATTTAGTGGTTAAATCAAAATAATTCCCTGACACACTGTTTAAAGTCAACAAGTAACAATTTATTTATCTAACAAACAGTGAACAAATTAACTAAACTATTTACAAACCGAATAAAATACAATTCTGATAGAAAGCTGTTTAGATAAATACAATTCCCACTTATTAACAAAACAATAGAATTTTTGTCATTCTCTTAATTACAACCAGGTTTGGCATCTTCCAGAATATTCTGGGCTTTGTCTATTGATTATTCTGTCTGGAACTTCTGTCTCCTTTGGTACCTTCGCTGTCAAGATGGAGCTTTCTCTAAGGCATAGATGAGGCTGTTACTCTGGCAGGTGGCAGTTGCTCTCTCTGCTTATTGCCCACTGCCCTCTTCTTTTATACCTGTGATGACATATCAACATCCCCCACAATAGGATTGGTCCCAGGTTGCCAAAGCTATCAAATATAAATCTAATGTGTTGCTGGTATCGAAATGCCTGATTTAAACTGATTGGTTGGATTCAAAAAAATTCAAAAGGCTGTTTGTTGTCTTGGCAACCCTGCTGCCTGGCCTTTGATGCAAATGTTTCATTCTGGGACCCCATAGGCACCTGCGTTTTTAACTTTCTGAGCACAGGAAAAGCATCACCTTTCGAAGGGACCATGCAACGCCTTCACCTCTTCGCATTTTACAATTTTTAAAAATTTTACAAACCAAATCTACAATTACTCTACTCACCTTTGCAACACCCTCCAAGCCACAAACCATCCTGACTGGAAACTATATCGCTGTTCCTTCACTGTTGCAGAGTCAACATCCTGGAACTTCCTTCCCAGAAGGCCTGTGGATGTAACTACACCAGATGGACTGCAGCGGTTGAAGAAGCTGGCTCACAACCACCTTCTCAAGGACAATTAAGGATAGGCAAACAGAAAACACTGAATCACAGAATTGTTACAGTGCAGAAGGAGGTCATTCGACCCATTGTGTCTGCACCGGCTCTCTGAATAAGCAATTTATTTAGTGCCATTCTCCTTCCCATAACCCTGTGCATTCTTCTTTTTCAATGCCTCAATTGAACCTGCATCCATTACATTCTCAGGTATTGAATTAGGACCTTAACCACCCAATGTGTGAAGTGTTTTCTCTTATCACTTTTGCTACTTTTGCAAACTACCTTAAATGTAATTTAACCTTGTCCTTTTGAAGCTACAATTCTTTCCACAGTTAGCAGCCCTCGTTTTCATTCTTTAAAAAACTCCAGCAAAAAACTTCAAATGTTGGTCTTGCCAATGATGCCCACATCCTATGAAAGAATTTAAAGAAAGGGCTAATGATCTTGTAATTTAATCAGACATTACAATTTGCTTTCTTGCCTTAGTAACATCATTAGTTCAGTAAGTGCATTTGGGATGATATTACATTCAATTATTTAAGTCTCTGATTGACTTCTATGGTCTCAGTCAATATCTGAACTGTTGTGACACTCCAAATGGCCTGAGTTCATCCATAATGAATGGAAAGACTTTCATAGTCATGTCAGTAGAAATTAGTGAACAATTACTGATAGGACATAAGGTACCACAGGGACATGGTAACAGCACACGTTAGATTTCATCTTCACACTTTCCATTGCATCATAAACTCAGCAAGGTGGCTCTTGGGCTGGCTACTGCAAATTAGTTCCTCTTCTTTACAATTTTATCCATGGTTATGCATTGTTATCTTTTACTCTAATTCCTTTCAGTCCCTTGTCGCTTAAGATGTCAAGTTCTTAACTGTGGATATAGTTTTGTTCCATCTGAAACTACAAGCTCCACATCAATATCAACTGTGCATTGTAGGTGGCATGGTGGCACAGTGGTTGGCACTGCTGCCTCACAGCTCTAGGGACCCAGGTTCAATTACAGCCCTGGGTGACTGCCTTTGTGGAGTTTGCACATTCTCCTCGTGTCTGTATGGGTGCTCTGGTTTCCTCCCACTTTCCAAAGATGTGCAGGTTGGATGGATTGGCCATGCTTAATTGCCCCTTAGTGTCCAAAGATGTGTAGGTTAGCTGGATTAGGTAAATGTGTGGGTTTACAGGATTAGGACAGAGGAGAGCGCCTGAGTAAAATACTCTGTCAGAGAGTAGGTGCAGACTTGATGGACCAAATGGCCTCTTCTGCATTGTAAGGATTCTGTTTCCAGCCTTGTTTGTTCTGCATAAATTCACCTCCAGAGTTCTTCCTTCCGCTCTTTTATCCACCTGCTTTTCAGCTCTTGGCTTCATTATTTTCAAATCATAGGTTTTGATATTTCTTTTCTATCAGCTATCCTTTTTGGATTGTTCTGCTGGCTGACTGAATCAACTGTGTCAGTGTCTGGTGATTTACAGTGGTCTTTGCAGTTCCTTTCAGCCTTCACATTCCACTTCCATGAATGCTTCAGCTGACATTCAGCTACTCACATAGTTCCTGGTAGCTCCCTGCCATCTCTAGCTCCTCCTCCCTACCTGCCACATGAAACTCTGAAATCTGGACATTAGTCATGCACATAGTTGTTTAACAATATCTCTCTCTCTCTCTTTAGACAGTCCTTCAGGATTGAGGATGACTTGCTTTCACTCCAGTGTGATGGATTTTAAGATGGTGAATAAGTCTAGTGCGTGATCTGCAGACTCTACAACTTGGACAGTCGATAAATGAGTTTTTGGGAAGTTTGCGCGCTCTCTCCAATGTGTTGTTTTCACTTCTTTATGTTCTTGACAAAGTCCCTCAATGTGCTTTGTGACTTCCGGAATTAACCTTTTCATTTTGGTTGGACATAAACCAGAGACTCCCATGAGTTGGTGGGGAGTCCTCTACCGGGATAGTCTGCAAGTTCCACCAGATCCGTGGAAGAAAAGCAATCCAACAGCAGTGCTCTCGTTGAAGCCAACATGTTCCACATGGAGGAACTAATCATTCAAAACCAGCTCCACTGAGCAACGCATGTCATCAATATGCTTGACACAAGACTCACAAAGCAATCTTCCATGTGAAACTCAGTCATAGCAGAGAATCCCCAGGAGGATAGTGGAAACACTTTAGGGATGTCCTCAAAGCATATCTGAAGAAGTCAAACGGTGTCTCTGGTCAACTTCATCCGTGATGTGGAGATGCCGGCGTTGGACTGGGGTAAACACAGTAAAAAGTCTCACAACACCAGGTTAAAGTCCAACAGGTTTATTTGGTAGCACAAGCCACAAGCTTTCGGAGCGCTGCCCCTTTACCAGGTGAGTGGAAGTTCTGTTCACAAACAGGGCATATAAAGACACAAACTCAATTTACAAAATAATGGTTGGAATGCGAGTCTTTACAGGTAATCAAGTCTGAAAGGTACAGACAATGTGAGTGGAGAGAGGGTTAAACACAAGTTAAAGAGATGTGTATTGTCTCCAGCCAGGACAGTTAGTGAGATTCTGCAAGCCCAGGCAAGTCATGGGGGTTACAGATAGTGTGACATGAACCCAAGATCCCGGTTTAGGCCATCCTCATGTGTGCAGAACTTGGCTATCAGTCTCTGCTCAGCAACTCTGCGTTGTCGTGTGTCGTGAAGGCCGCTCCAGTCTCCATGGCTCATCCAAAGTAGCAGCTGAGCATAATTCAGCCAGAACACAGTTTGCAGTTTGCAAATTCAGCAGAGCGCAGCAAAAAGATAAGAAAGGAACCTGAGGAGTCACAACTCCACATTATATACAGCAAACACTGATAAAACTTGGAGTTCATCACTCTAGTAAGCCAATCCTCAGCTTCAGTCAACACAGATAAAGTTAAAAAATAAAGAAAGAGAGACAAATGCAAAGAAGAACTGAAGGTGCAGGTAAACAAGATGGTGGTGACGGACAATCCATTCTTCAATCCGTTCAGTTCGAGATCACCTTCAAGTGCATTGAATATTCATCTGAGGATTTAGAATCGAAAAACATTTATTTGGTATCGGAAGTCAAGAATATGACTGAGGGACCTGTTTTGCTGAAAGGCAGATGTTTATTTTTCAGGCTGATGCAGTAACTCTTTCTCTTATCCCAGTTGTGGGTGCCGTTGGAGTAGCTGTCATGTTAATAACCTACACGTACCCAGGTCAAGGTTGGGTATTATGTAAGTAATGCATACAACAATCTAGAGTGGAATAAAAATCCTCCTGTGTGCAGTATTGGTCCCCTTATTTGCGGAAGGATATATTGGCCTTGGAGGGAGTGCAGAGAAGGTTCACCAGGTTGATACCAGAGATGAGGGGTGTTGATTATGAGGAGAGACTGAGCAGATTGGGTTTGTATTCGTTGGAATTTAGAAGGCTGAGGGGGGATCTTATAGAGACCTATAAGATAATGAAGGGGCTGGATAGGGTAGAGATGGAGAGATTCTTTCCACTTAGAAAGGAAACTAGAACTAGAGGGCACAGCCTCAAAATAAAGGGGGGTCAGTTTAGGACAGAGTTGAGGAGGAACTTCTTCTCTCAGAGGGTGGTGAATCTCTGGAATTCTCTGCCCACTGAAGTGGTGGAGGCTACCTCGTTGAATATGTTTAAATCACGGATAGATGGATTCCTGATCGGTAAGGGAATTAGGGGTTATAGGGATCAGGCGGGTAAGTGGAACTGATCCACTTCAGAGCAGCCATGATCTTATTGAATGGCGGGGCAGGCTTGAGGGGCTAGATGGCCTACTCCTGCTCCTATTTCTTATGTTCTTATGTTCTCCTGTGAAACCGGATTTCTCTAAGCTCCAGCAGAACTTTTTGGCATTAAATCCATGAGTTACAATATTCCATATCAACTGGAATAACAGTAATAAAAAGAAAATGTTTCCAGTACACAAATCCAGTCTTCCCTCAAGTATGCTTATTTCAGCTTCAGAGGGCTTTAAAGTGACATAAGGGAAAATAGAACAATGTTAATGCTAAAGGCTATGTAGTCACTTTAGTCCAACAAGTCATCCAGAAAACTAAGGTGATGATGCTGTTCACAGTATTGCTTCAGACTGCTATTGCCAGGAACTTATGCAGACCATTCAGTAACACAGTACCACCTTATCTGTGAACACTCAGCATCAACTTTCTGGGTTGCTCAAATTTCATCTGGCTTCTACATAGTTGCCATGAGGAACTTGGAAGGCAAGGAGGTGTAGCATTCCACATCCTCAGGAAAGTGTACATCATCTGAGCAGGCTTTTCCATAGGGATGCAGGACAAAGAATCAGCTGCAGTTTGGTGTTTACCCTGAACATATTCTGCAGTGACATCAAACTTCATGAATTGTAATAGAAACCTTTGCTGCCAAACTTTTACATTTTGGAATAGAAGGCTTTCAGTTGTGGCACACAGCGTTAAAATGGCCCCACCTCTTTCAGGAGTTGGCACTCTGCATGTATGGTAGGACAGTCTTTGTGCTTGTGGGGTTTTCTCACACCACAACTGGAACACTGGATAATGGTCACAATCACCTTCTTTTCATTTTGGGCTTGCTTTTTAATGGGTGCATTGGTACCTCTATTGCTCATAAACTGGATTGAATCAATGGTCCTCCTCCACAAGTCACTCTATCACCCCGGAGGAAAGCTCAGTTCTGTTCACGTAGTTCAGTCTGCCTGTCCAATTGAACTGCCTTGGACCACGCTAACTCTTTCTTAGAACTGCAGAAAATTAGATAAGGATTTATCAATTGCTCCCACCACAATATGGTCTTGGATGTGTTCATCCTTTAGAGCCTTATACTTTTAGCTATCAGTCAAATGAAATAGGTCGTTAATGGAAAAAAAAACACTTCCTCCGGATTCCTGACAGCGCCTGTTGAACCTCGTCCAGTCTATAATAGGATTCCTCTGAAGACTGAAATATGAATTGAAAGCCTTTTCACAGGTTTGTGCGTCCTTAATAACAACCTGCCTTGCCAAAATCAATGGAATAGGGGAGTGTGTTAACGTGCATTTTCTCAGCTTTCTGTGCTAACCCCCTAAGTGGTTGTATATTTGTTGAATGTGATGTCAGTTTTGCCAGTGTGCTGCTTGATTGGGGGTTGTCACATCGTCAAAAGAGTCAGATGGAGGTAGGAAATTTTCCATGATTGTCTGTTACTTTAATCAACTGTCTTGTGATTTGTTTGGCACTTTCCCACCAAATTCTTCACCGCAGTCATTCCCTTGTTGTTTTATTCATGATAGCATTCAGTTTCCTAACACCAGCAGTTTCATCGAGGATCCTTGCTATTGGACAAGTTTACCATTGTTATCGGAGACAATCCCAGGATGTGCTCATAGGGATGACTAGAAACAAGGCGCCCAGGTGTCTCCAAACATTTATTAATGATTTACAGCTATGTACAGGGACAGAAAAGCACGAGGCTCCTTCTAGAACCATCTTTCGCTAAGTTCTAACAGCACTTGATCTGACATAATGATGATGTATATTAGTTATTAGCATTATAGCTATTAATCCTTTGTAATACACTACCCACCTGCTACCCTACCCACTCTACCACCCTAATCACCCTACCTATCAACCACCCCAACCACCCTACCCAAATACTACCTCAACTACCTGTCAACCTACCCGCCTACCACCCCAACCACCTGACACCCTAACCACCTACAAACTCACCCAGCTGCCACCCTGTCCCCTTGTCACTTACCTCACCTACTCTACCCCCTTACACACCTACACATTCATTCTTTCACACATACACTAACACACTGAAAAGTAAGAAGTCTCACAACACCAGGTTAAAGTCCAACAGGTTTATTTGGAATCATGAGTTTTCAGAGTGCTGCTCCTTCCTCAGGTGAGTCTGAAAAGCTGCTTAAATGTCCCAGTGTGTTAGTGAACACGTTCCAGAATATGGCAGCAAGTGCCATAAAGAGGGCACAGCTCATCTTCCCTCCACAACCCAGTGCTATGAAGAAACAGTTGGGTTTCAGGTATGCTCTCCATTTCCAGAGATCGGAAGTCCCAGCCAGTAATGGGGAGCTCCGACCTGGCACAGAAAAATTGGAATGGTCTGCACCAAAGATTGGTTGATGCCAAAACAGATCTACAGCACCTTGTGGATAAATACAAGAATGGACTTGAAGAAACACTAGACTCAATGAATGGAGTTCAAGTAAAATTCAAGATAAAACCTAATAGTCAACCAAAAAGCCTGAAAGCAAGAGCGGTGCCATATTCAATTCATCCCAAGATCAAAGAAGAGTTAGTATAATCTGTTAACGCTGGTGAATTAGAGCCAGTAACAATGAGTGACAATGTACAATGATTAGTGATGCACAGTATTGTGTCTAGAATATTATTGATCATATGTATAACATCATAGTGATTTGTTGTCATGACCACAGAAGTAAAGGGGAGAGACGGTATGTACCTAAAGGACTGCAGGTTGCTTTTACAGCTTATCATGTAATTTGATGGTGATGTCATTAAGGTGTTTGCAGAGGCTACTGTTCTACTTTCAGTTTTGTATTCTGTGCAGAGCAGAGAGCATCACTTTCAATAAATCTGCTATATCTAGCTTGCATCTCGTTCACGTTCTTTTCCTTTCTGTTAAAACCCACAACCTCTAACATTACAGGGTCCCACCAAAGACTGCATTTGTACAGGAACAAACACTGTCCTCAGGCTATGGAGCGCATGGTGCCCGGCATTAGAAGACAAATTGAAGGGGTATGATTTATTTGTAGTAAATATGCAATCCTGACTCAGTCTTCTCATAACTAGTCTTTGATTTTAAAAGGTTAGCAGAAGTGTTTGTAATTCTGTCAGCAGCCATCTGCAAGTTTCTTGTGTCTCCACATCTGGGAAGGATTCAGAATTTCCATCTGTCTTCATGGCATCCTTCTCTGCATCTGTTTGCTGGTGGTCTTCCTCCAGTTCTCTCTTTCAGTTTACACTTCTTTTGTATAGGATGAAAAAGAGACCTATCATAGCTGGATGCAGGAGGACCACCAAATGGACTCACTTTTCCTGATCTGTTCTTACCATGAAACAGCTTCCAGTACTGCACCAAAGACCAGGGCACAGTGCTCCTACTTCTCACCTCTTCAACTACCTCCAACCACAGCTTTTGCTGAGAGCTGACAGTTTCTTCCTCCCATATTAGTTGGGAAAGGTTGTTCCTCTTCTTGCATCCAGCAGTAATTTCAGCAAAGTACCATTCAGTCTGGGTATGTTCCTTGTCCCATGTGCAATATTCTGTGTTATCATCTGTTGGCTGCTCCGTTTCCATTCATACAAAATCTCTGTATGTTGAGCTGAGTATGTGTATTGCAATTGGGAATCATGTCTACTGCAACGCTGGAAACACAGGGTGTGATCTTACCTGCTGTTCACGCCAAGCTCCTGCTGCAGCAAGGTCGAAGAATTTGACGGCCGCCAAATCTCCATTCACTGTCGCTGGATGGGACAATCCCGTTGGCGTGAATGGTGATAAGATTCCGGCCGCAGTGTCTGGAATTTAAAATTCACTGCTTCAAATTCAGATGCAACCCATAGATTCCAACTTGCTTACTTCACTTCCATGTTTCGCCCATGCAATTCAATCTCCTACCACCCCACCCCACCTGACCTATGGATCATCAGGGTTATTATGATCTGATCAGCACGACCTGAAATGTGGTGGAAGCAGATACAATCATAGTTTTGAAAAGGCAACTGGACATGTCCCAGGAAAGGAGAAATTTGCAAGGATTATGGAGAAGGACAAGGGAATGTGGGATTAATTGTGATCTCTTTCTAAGACCTGGCACAGACATGATGGGCTGAATGGTCTTCTGTGCTGTATGATTCTGTGATTCCATCTGGTTATTGCAGTCACCCTTGTTGTACTCAAGGTTCCACATAAAGGAATGAAATGAATGAGCAGTTAATCTGCTGATTTTTGAAGGCATGGGTGTCAGGAACTTTGCTCCTGTGCAAATAGAGCAATGGGAAATTTAGCATCCATCTGAACAGATAAATGGTTCAATGTTTCACCCAAAAGATGGCATCTTCAAAACCCTGTATTCCCTCAGTATTTCACCAGAGGGTCAGTTGAGATTAAGCACTCAAGTTCTGGACCAGAAATCCACAAACCTTAGACCCAGGGACAACAATATTAGCAATTGATTCAAGCTAACACTTGTTTCATTATGTTTCAATTCTAAAGATAGCAGAAAGATTCCTATATCTTCAAATAATCTTTATATTTACGAGAAAACGGTACACCGGCTTTGTTTTGCAAGTTCCATAGAATCCCTACAATGGAGAAAGAGGCCATTCGGCCTGTTCGATTCACTGAAAGAGCGCCTCACCAATTGCCCTCTGCCGTCTGCCCTTGACCCCACACATTTCACAAATCTTCAAATTCATAACAAGCCATACATGCAAAAATAAATTCTGGAACAATGGAACACAGCACCATATTTAGTGATACAGGCCAACTTAGCTCACTTGGTAGCATTCTCATCTCTACTCTGGCAAGGCTGTGGGTTCAAATCCTAATCACTACCTCACTGGATAATATAGGCTGAAGTTTCAGTTTAGTACTGAAGGAAACCTGTGTACTACTGAATTGGGTGCTAAATTAAAGCATCTTTAAGTAGATACAAAAAGAAACACCAGTGCTAAAGTTCTGTCCTTAACCACAACAGATCTTTCATTTATCTAAATTATTGTTTGCGAGACCTTGCTGTAGGCAAATTCTGCTGCACATCTAAAATCCACAACAGAACAGTTTCCTATTGTGTTCGAAAGTATTTGTATTCAGTTTGTGCGTTTGTGATAACAATGCTGATGTGAGAGTTCATTTGAGGGACTGTAGATTGTGTTTTATTAATTTCTGGCCCATCATGCACTGCAGAATTTTGTCAAGGCAAGTGAAATGGTAAATTATCAAAATCCACCTTTGGCTATTCATTTCTTTTCTGTCTGTAGAAAAACCATCTCAAGAGCTGCTGACGTCCTGAAATGAACAGAACAAAAGGCAAGGTTTTCAGAAGATATTATGCAGTTTGAGGCAACAAACCCTTGCCAATGTCTAATACCTGCATCTAAGTACTTTTGCAATGATTTACCGCTTTTACCCAATGTAATTATGCTGCAGTTACAACCTTCTCCCCATTTCATCTCATTAGGTTGTAATAAATATTTAAGCTAATGCATGGCAGGGATGAGATGATGGTTGAACAAACTCTTATCTCTGCTATTTCTGCCACACTTCCAACATTATGGATTTTATGTATAAGCCTTCGTTAATCATCAGCCTTTTTTACATAATAGCTGAATGCTAGCTGTTTTATCATTTGTAGTTCAAACCATAATTTCAAATGTGGCATTGAAATGCTAAACAGAAGCTTGGGTGTTTGAATTAATCTAACAATTATCCATATTAACATCCAATCATCAGTCTTCTCTCTTGTTTCTTTTAGCCCCAACATTCAGATCATTATTTTTTCTTGATCCTTCATTGTAAGCATTTATTGCAAGGGGAGTGGAATCTCAAAGTAGGGAAATTATGGTGCAGTTGTACAGGGTGTTGGTGAGAGCACATCTGGAATACTATGTACAGTTTTGGTCTCCTTACTTAAGAAAGGAAATAATTGCATTTGAAGCAATTTAGTGAAGATTGACTCGACTGTGCTGAAGCGGGTTATTTCATGAGGAAAGATTGAGAAGGCTGGACCTATATTCATTAGCGTTCAGAAGAATGAGAGGAGATCTGATTGAAACATATAGGGCAGAATTTTCCCGTCCCACCCGCCACAGGAATCGTAGCAGGCGGGACACGAACCATGCAAAGGTCCGTTGAGGCGAGCACGGCCAGAAAATCCCACCCAATAGGTACTGAGGAGACCTGAAAGATTGGATGCTGAGAAGATAAAGTCCAGAATGAGTGGACACAGTTTAAAAAATAGGGATCTCCCATTTAAGATTGGGATGAGGAGATATTTTTTTCTTCAGAAGTTCTGTAAAATCTCTTCATCAGAGAACAGTGGAGACTGACTGGCTCATTGAAAAAGTTCAAGGCTGTGTTAGATAGATTTTTGATTAACAAGCTTATGGGGTCAGACAGGAAAGTTGAGTCCACAGTCAGATCAACCATAATCTTATCAAATGGTGGAACAGGCTCAAGGGGTCGAATGACCTTCCTGCTCTTATTTCACATGTTCTTGTGTTTTCTGTCTTTCACTTCATCTTGTCAAAATTCCTGACAATTTCTCGAAAAATGAAATGAAAAATGATTTCAATGTGTCTCTCTGCACCTTGTGTGAAACATCTTTAATTAAATAACTGAAATCTTCAGAGAAATAACATTCTTGCTGTTTGAGAATATATATCACAAGGCAGCTCTGTTGTCTAAATGTACAAAAACAAAGAGTGGGGTATTAGCACGCATGAACTGGAATGTGGACTGTGACTGAGAATCAGAAACATATATCCAAAATAGATTTGCTATATAAACAGGTTTCTTATCTGGTCGTTACTATTTCTGACATGTCTCTAGGCAGCTCAGCAGGCTTCCCCATTATTAAATAAGCTGTTGTGAATGGGGGCGCCCTTTCATTAGGTGCTCCTGTTATTTACTTTAACCATGGCAGAACAATAATTGAAACACCTCAAGGCATGGCTGTTTTTTCATGATCTATAGCTTTCCTGTAGGACTTATAGTGCGCAAGTGAGAAAGCCCTTACAGAAATTCACCCTCGTGCATCATGTGCTTCCATCATGGCTGTAACTGCACACTTGTACCACTAGTGAAATGTTTGGCGTTGAAACACCATTAATTGATGTGTACATCCATAGAATGGAATTAAGCTCACAACATCCATGTCTATGTAGTATATGCAGGACTGGGTGTAGGTTTAACTTTTTACTCAATACTCCTTTTGTATCTGGCTCCATGTATAATGTCAGAGGGCTTGGTGCCAAGTCTCCAGACCCTCACTGGTTTCTTCTGTGATCTCCTTTTTACTCTTTTTTTATGTACTCAATACCCCTCTCTGTAGATTTTTGATGTGGATTTGCTGGCATTGGACTGGGGTAGGCACAGTAAGTAGTCTCACAACATCAGGTTAAAGTCCAACTGGTTTATTTGGTAGCACAAGTTTTCGGAGCGCTGCCCCACCACTGACTCACCTGATGAAGGGACAGCGCTCCGAAAGCACGTGCTACCAAATAAACCTGTTGGACTTGAACCTGGTGTTATGAGACTATTTACTATAGATTTTTGCTTCTTTTCAGTTCCTATATTATGTAAATTGTTCAGATTCAGGTCTCTAGGTCAGCAGCCACTTTTGCCTCATAATAGTCCCAATCTTATATTGGATCAAAAAAATGATCTTTACTGCCTTTACTTGAACATTTTATCATTTCACCCCATCAGAGTGATCCTTCTACGATTTGCTTTAGGCTGAGTTTGCTGTCAATGTAGTGCATGCACAGTTGTACTATTTAGCCTAATATCATTGGGAGTAGGCCGAGGTCAGGACAGAAACAAAGGAATATTACCTGCAGTTAATTATATCTTTGGTGAGGAATCTAAGATTTAGTTTTTAGTTCTGGCAAGGTTCGGTACTCTGACTCATTGACTCGAGTTTCTACACAAATGCTGCAGGATCTGCTCATTTCCATTTGTCGTTAATCTTTCCGTTTCCTTTTTGTTCATTTCATTGTTGGTAAATTACGTGAATGAACTGCAGTGTTAACACAGGCTTGTGAAAAGTCAGCAGTATAAGATGTGCAATGGTGTGGGATGTTTTGCAGGTCAGCTCACCACGGGAATTGTAGCGGGCGTGACACGGACCATGTAAAGGTAACCATTGACCTCAGACGGGATTTTCTGGTCTTGGGGCGAGCGTGATTGGAAAATCCCGCTGCCAGTCTCTGTGGGACCCATTCATATTCTGATTTCTTACCTATATGTTTGAAGTTCTCCATTCATTTCATTGATCATGCCACCTTAATTTACAATGGCATTTAATTATTTAAAAATAGCACCTGACACGACCCAAGTTTGGAAGTATAAGATCTGTCATTGGTTTTTTGCACACGGGTGGACAAGTGTCCATGTGCAGATAGATATATCTTTGTGGCTGTCTTGCATTCTCAGGAGACATTGACCAAGGTGACATGACAATTCCCATCACAGGCGGGAGTAAATATCCCAGGGTGGGATTTTCCACCTCCCCGTGCTGTGTTTTGCGATGGCAGATTAGCCAGCAGCAGGATCTTCTGGTCCGACCACGGAACCTGCGGCAGAGGATCACCGTTGGTAGGACTGGAAGATCCCGCCAGCGGGAATGGCTGGAAAATTTTGGCCGTAGTGTTTCTTTTAACTTCTTTTTGCTCTTTGATTTTATGTGGTACCAGATTGGGCTTTTAGTTGCCAGCTCTAAACCTCCCAGGCCAGCCTCCATGGCATTTTTTCCACATTGGCTCTATCCTGTCTTTTTTAGTTACAAACATCTACTAGTTTAATCATCACTCATAATATTTAACTAATAATCCATAAAATATTATATAATTTCAATCTAATTTACATGTATGTTAAATCACACTCATTTCCAATTAATTTTTAAAATGATAATTTCAACATTTTTTTAGTTTACTACATGAATTATTTCTATATTTGACTCTAACTTTGGTTATCACTTTCATTACTTAATATTTTACTCATTTTGATTCAGTAAATCCTGATCCAAATCTTTGATCCATTGTTACAATATTCTCCGATAGGTGCTCCTTAGGGTCAGGATTGTCAACCAATTTTCACTTACATCGTGTCATATTTTGAAACAAGACCATCAATTCTTTTCAATAAGAACTAATGGACACCACAAGAGGCTTGTTGCTATAGTGCATGCCTGATACATATAGAAAAACTGATCGAAGAATTTCTCTTAAAGGAGTGCTTTCTAAGGTTAATGCAGCTGAGGTTGACCCAGCAATTGTATTGCAGTAACTAAGGGGAGATAATGGCCTAGATGTATTATCATTAGACTATTAATCCAGAGACTCAGCTAATGCTCTGGGGAACCTGGGTTTGAATCCTGCCACAGCAGAGGGTGAAATTTCAATTCAACTAAAAAAAACTCTGGAATTAAGAATCTATTGATGACAATGAAAACATTATCAATTGTTGGAAAAACCCACCTGGTTCACTAATACCCTCTAAGGAAGGAAATCTGTCATCCTTACCCAGTCTGGCCGATATGTGACTCCAGAGCCACAGCAACGTGGTTGACTCTCAACTGCCTTTGGGCAAATAGAGATAGACGATAAATGCTGGCCATCCAGCGAATCCCATGTCCTATGAATGAATATAAAAAAACTGTTCTCTCAACATGCCCTGCCACCTTCAATAACTTATGTACATATACATCGAGGTCCCTTTGTTCACGAACCTTCTTAAGATTTTCTCCCTTTATTTTATCTCCACATTCTTCCTGCCAGGATGAATCACCCCACACTTCTCTGCATTGAACTTTGCTTGCCACTTATCTGCGCAATCCACCAATATGCCTATGTCATTTTGAAGTTCACGACTATCTCATCACCATTGACAACACTTCTAATCTTCAAATCATTCTCAAATTTTGACTCCATGGCCACACACACTGGTGGGCACCATCAGTGTCTTGGCAATAGTGGGGGGAGGACATCTTGACCTTACACCAGGTGCACCTCCACCTCAAGGAGTCAGGGTGGGGCATTCCCTGGCCCCTTTGTCCCCGTGTGAAACCTTCTACTCTGAACTCTAAGTTTGTTGGCAGGAGTGAAAGTGGGAGTGATTCATCCTGGGCTGGAAGAGGGTTGGAGGGGTGGGGTGGAAGGATGGTGTGTGGTGTGGGCGAGATGTTGGAATTGCTGAACACCTGTGATCTTGCAGCCTGGCTTTCAGGTTCCAAGTAGAATTGCACAAATCGGTGTGCTCTCCTGCACAGGGCAACGATGACCTCCACTTCTGTGTCGCTGACTGTGAGATATTGCACAGCTCTCCAGTGGATCCCTGGAAGGATCACTGGCAAAAAGTTTAATGCCACCGACATGGGGTGTCCTCCAAATTCTTGCAGCTAGAGCTCGTCCTGGAGAATCCGACAAATATGAGCAACCACATCCCAGGACAAATGAAAGTGCCTCCGGTATTACTTCTGGCTCATTTCTCAACAATCGAACTACCTACAAGATACCTGTACAATATACCTGTGGTTGGGCCATTGCTCACTGTTGCAATGGACCCTGTCAGCCAGTCAGTTTGACCTCCTTGCTGCCTAAGCCATTGCTCCTCCTGGCCCTGTGCCAACTGGTGATGGGCCCTCCTTCTCCTCATCTGGATGTGAGCCAGTACCAAAGAATGGTTCCTTGCAGCTTGCATTGTCGACACCTCAGTGGGTATGTGATTACATTGAAGTTTTAAACTAAATGAGTATTTCCTTTACACGTTTCCCTCCATCTCAAAGTCTACCAGTTGTGCTCCCTTGCAGGCATTCAACTCCTTCCCTCTCTTCATCCCTGCCTCTGACAGCAGCAGATACTAAATCACACAGCCCATAACTTCTGATCAATGGCAGAAAGCCATGGGCTGCCAAAAATAGGATAATGTTTTGCGCACTTACTTGAGTTGAAAAATTGCACAATAACTTCTGATGGAACCAGCAGCTTTTGGCCTTCAGTGGAGCCATCTCCGCAAAGCAAAGCAGAAGACTCTAACTACTCACAAAGCAGAAGACTCTAACTATTCCCCTTATGACGCGGCCAGACTGGGAGCGCCCATTGTAAACCAGCATGGAAATAGCAGGTTTGCATTGAAAGGGTTTCCCTTCTGTGATAAAAGGTATGTTGAAGTTTTTTAATTGTTTTTTTTGCTATTTCTTTTAAGTAGTTAATCCTATTGTTATTGGCTCATTTAAAATGTAATTTTTAATTTTGTTTTATATGATTGCAGATTAGTATTATTTAATATGCATAAATGAACATGGGTTTTGCAATTTGTTTTAATTCTGTGAACTTCCTATTTAAATATGCATTATGTTATTATATAACTTTACGTGTGGCATGCTTAAAAGTGTTCATATGTTTTAATTTAGAGTATGGAAACTAAAATGGAATTGTGAAGAAGAGAGGTCAGAGCTTCTCGGACCATGATTTGGATACCTTATTGCATGAGGTTGAGCAAAGGAAGATTCACTTTTTGGGCTGTGAAAAATCTAAATGTGTCTATCATTAGTATTCTTCTGCTTTGCTTCCTTCATTTATAATTACCTCATATTTAACTGTAGTGTTTTGATATTTCAATAAAGCACTTGTATAATTTCACATTGAAGTGTTTTAGAATCATAGAAACCCTACAGTGCAGAAGGAGGCCATTCGGCCCATCGAGTCTGCACCGACCACAATCCCACCCAGGCCCTACCCGCTAATTTTGTTTCAATGTTTCAATCAAGTGTTAGTAGAATTCCAGTGTCCTCCTTCAACCCCTTGGACCAAATTCAGGAATTCACACACCATAGCTTTTAGGCACATCGCTCTATGATACTTCCTCAGAAGCCTTCAACAACCCCACAATGATACCAAGATCTGTCTAACTTGTTTACCCCTCAAACATGCCCCAGACAATCTGACTTCCTGCCCCACACAGTCTTCTAAACATGCCACGGACAGCCTTGCTTCCGTTCCAAGACAGCCGCCCACCCTTCCTAGCTGGTCCTCTATCCCATCCTGCCCACCTCCACTCCACCCTTCCCCTCTTCTCCTCCTTCCCATCCTGCATTGCTTCTGCTCCCCGCTGTCCCTGCCTCCACTCCATCCTTCTCCGCTGTTATGAGTGAGGTTCTGAGCAGCCCCCAACAAGATGAAAGCAGATTCTACTGACCTCAAAGTCACAGAAAAACTGAAGTTCGGCAGGTTCACATTCCTTCCATACCATCGTAAAACTGAACATTCCAAATTCTCACTGGCGGGTTTCTTCGTTTGGAGAAGGAACTTAATTCTGGTGAGATGGACTTCTCATGAGAATGCATGAGATGCTATTTCATATAAATGGGCTTCCTGACATTGTTCATAGGGAAGCTTGACTGCCTTTAATCAACCTTTAAAATCCCGAGAACAAAATTTCAACAGTTCATCTCGACAGCAGGAAACACTTTTGGCCTCCTGCTGTAGCGGGTCTGTTTCCTTTACTCCACGCACAGGCTGGTATCGGTGTACAGCAAAGCTGTGGGGTCTCTTTCCAGCAGGCTCAGAAACTTCAAAGCTGAGGAACGCCGCACTGGGGCAGTTTCCGCCGGAAAGAGTGCTGGGCCAGGCTCACTGTTTATACCTAACCAGTGACCTGGACCTTATTCCACACCAGGTATCCTGACCACCACCAACGCCTGGGTGATTCTCTCTCTCATTGGTGGAGCAAACGGCCACCCTGTAACCACCTCACTCAGGTAGATTCCACGAGAGAAAGAAAGAGGGAAACTGCACTGTTTATCCCTGACCAGTCGTTTCCCCCGAGTGAGCGTTTTCGAGGCACTCAGATCACCCTTGGTTCTAGACTCCGGATTTGCAGTGAGAACTCTTGAAATTGTGACCCCGCCAGAGTACACAGATGAGAGAACAGAAAAGCAAGACAAACTCCAAACGGGTTTCAAAGTTACAATAATTTATTCAAACAGCAAATCAACCTTCCCAACACCACATCATGCAATAATAAAGCTTATACTTTAAACTATTTTCTATGGGAGGAAACACTATCGGCACAATGTAAATTCTTACTTTTACACAGTCTTATCACACTTAACTTCACTAAACACCACCCCCTTTCAACCCTCGTCCTCTACCTCATATCGGAACTTCAGTCGGCGGAGGTACTTACAACTTTGAGAGCGGCTTTACTTGTTTTGATGCGGGTCCGGCTGGCGGGCAGGAGCGGGTACGAGAGCTGAAGAGCCAAGTGCCAGGAGGAAGAGGTGAAAAGCTAAGAGAGAGAGTGGGCACACATCGAGAGAGAGAGAGAGAGCGCGCGAGCCGTTGCTCGCTTGTCCTTTTTAAACCTCCCCGGTGATTCTCTCGCATAAAGCAATTTTTGATCACTGGTAGTTTCAATCGACTGGAACAAAGGGCCGAAACTGTCGGGGCCGCCCTTAATCAATATTTCAATGTCTTTTTAAATGTTTTCTGAATCGGCCTGATTGGTATCCCATCAGCGAGATGGGTCTTAATGTTTTCCGTGGATGGGCTGATCTCCGTTTTTATTGTCTCGCTGCTGGGCTATTTACTCCTTGTCTGCTGGCCATGGTTTCTCCTTTGTTTCCTGTTAATTAGATCATCCCTGTCTTGACCTTCTTATTATTCCCAGCCTCTTGCATATTCATGTGGTTGTAAAGGTCCACCGACAGGTTTGCGCTTGGGGGTTTTGACAGCCAGCAGGCCATTTTAACAAATTGCCCATTCTCCTTATCCCTGGGTTCTTTAATCATGGAGGATTTGCCCTAAAACTTACACTGCCCGATTAAATTCCCCCGGCTGCCACGATTCCTGCTGTTGGTGGGACTGGAAGATTCTGCCCCATGTGTGTAACAGCTTTGCAATGCTCAATGTCTACTCCATACATCAATTCTGGCTTTCAGCTCTTTCTGCAGTTTGGTTACTTTTCTCTGAGTCCACACCCAGGCTGAACGAAACCAGCACCGAATACATCAATAGTAAATAGACACACATAATAAAACACAGAACAATTGAACACTCCAGTTCCAACTCTCCATACAAGTGTTTTTTTTTGGGGAGGGCGGGGTGGTCGGGGCTTACAAAACTCACACTAACACACAAAAATAGCATACAGCGAGAAATATAATTTTTGTGTGATCCTCACAATGGAGACTCCAACCTTGGAAGATGCGTGTGTAATTATCATCCAAGGTTTCCTAACCCACCAAAAGGCCTCACAAAAATTATGTTGGGTGGGGATTGTTTTTCCAGCAAAAGAAAACTAAGTTCAGCATTTGGCAATCTGGTTTGCACCACCATTGGGAGATGAAAATCTGGCTTGTGTGTGGAGAGTATCACATACTCACAACCAGGATCCAGTGGCATCATATATCTGCCCGTGGACATTTTACACTGCATGACTCTGACAACTAGTTGATGCTGAAGAGGAAATATATATTTATGTAAGTTTTTTAACTTTAAATTCATTTAGTGGTAAATAATTATCTCCAGTTGTGGTAGGACTCTTGAGTGAACTGAATATTCAGTTCATCAGTTGAAAAGAATAAAAACACTATGCACAACTGCACCCCCATACTTGTGACAAGGAGACTCATTGGCAATTTACAAGTATGTTATTTTCAGTATAGTTGCACTAACTTCCGAGCCTTCAAACTCTTATGAAAAATATCCATTATTTATACAAAAATGATTCCATTCATTTTGTTCACATGACTAACAACTGAAACATGGGAAGTAAAAAGTGAAATATGACATTACACATATGGTTTAGAATTACATTTTTTGTTTCATTGATCTGCACTTGGACAGGTTATAGATTAATGCAAATACACAAACACTGATTCAAAAATTGGTAAAACTTTGAAAATGCCTTTTTTATGGGTTATGGAAAGGATGCAAAATATGTGTGATTAATTTTGAAAAAAACTGGCAAACACTGGCATTTAAGTAACATTCAAATTATCATTTAAATTGTCTTTGAGCCTCCCCGCTGATTTCCAGTGCAGAGCAGACACTGCCAGAAATCCAGTGCAGAGAGATGCTAGTGGGGCGTGAATGCATGCGCAAACCCCACGAATCGCCCATCGCGGGATTCTCCCAGCCCGCTGCGCTAAAAAATTAGCGCATCAGGATGAGTGAATCGCCCCGGTAGTGTTTTAGGAATATATCTCAAGAAACTGTGTTTAATTGTTAAAAGTCTAAGCAGAAATCATCGAGAATAATGCATAGTGTTTGCATGTGCCATTTGCTTTTAACAAGCTTTTAATTTCTAACAAATAGAAGTAGTTTAAATATTGTTGACTAACATCTTTTGCTTTAAGTGCTTTAACCTTATAAATGGTTACAAATTCACAACCTAAAATTGTGGTACAGTTAAGTGGTTGTTCAATTTTTCAAACAAGTAGCTTTAGTGGAACAGTCTGTGCACTAAATATATTCCAGATGACAAAAACATGCAGTCATTTAACAGCATTTATTTCTTTAAAATGAAATTAAATCAATTCTTAAGTAATTACAGAGATAGTAAGGTAAATTCCTGAAGATGTTCCCTGAAGTTTCCAACAAAACAAATATGTGTCAGGCAAGCTTTTAATCACTCTGCTGTGTTTCACAAAGGTTTTACTTTAATTGCCAAACTGAATACTTATCATGGCATCACCAATAGACAAGTGAGTTAGCTTCTTTCCTGGAAAATGTCCTTGAATCAGACAAAATAATGAGCCAGATTTTGCTATAGCATGACATCTAAAGGTGTTTGCTATTAATTAGACTTGCTCCTGCGCCCTTCAGCTCAAAACATTTTTACCCACTAAATTGTCGAAAATGCTAAGTGGAAGTACTGCATTGAGGGAAACAGGGCATTTGGATCCTGAGTGAGAGCCAGCAACCATGTAGCTCCTTAACCAGTAATATTTAAGATTTGACAAATGAACAACAGAAGGGCTGAGTTGGAAGTGTAAATTAATGCGGGTGAATTAGAGTAAAATCAGGTACATCAGGGCATTTTCACAATAACTTCATTGCGGTGTTAATGTAAGCCTACTTGTGACACTGATGAGTAAAGTTGAACTTAAACAAAGAGAAATAACGAGTCGAAAATAAATTCAGGATTAAGTGAGAAAGACAACAGTCACTTGGTAATGTAAAACTTGAATATTTTTGAAAAGAGAAACATGTTGCAGCAGCTTTTCATCCTGGACTCATCAGGACAAATGCAAGAATGGCAAATTTCAAATGATCACAACAGTTTGTACTACAGGAGGAATGGGTGCTGATTGGTTGGCAAGCCGAATTTAATTGGCTGAAGCTTTCCCATGGAGAAAACAATAGCAAATTGTAGGCACCTTGTACCATAAGATGTGATTCTGCAATTGAGCAGCACATCCTGAACAATCCTGAGTGCATGAATCCCTACACTAACAACCAATTTAAAATTATGAGTCAAGTTCATAACATGGCTCACTTATGCTTGTATAACATACATTCATAGACAGGGACCTGTTCTCTGAAAACAAGAGGAATACGTTGAAGTCTTGTGTCCTTTATGAATTATCCATGAGCTTGGGAGTTTATAGTTGCCTGTTGCTTTATCCATGGCAATGCCAGTCAGAGTTGACTTGCAAACCAACAACCATTTGTTTCTCCTGTCATACAAGTTGTTGTGATCGTTTAAAATTTAGCATCCTTGTGCATGTCCGAATGAGTGCAGGATGAAAAGTTTTGGCAAATTATCTCTCTTTTTAGCAAGAGAGTAAGAAAAGAAATAGGAAGAAGTTAAAACATAAATTTGGTATTTTTTAAACCTGCAACATCAATGAATACCTGAAGCAATGAGTCTCCATACTTCCAATAGTTAATTTTCAGTGCCAAAGGAATTGATTGGAAGCAATTAACAATTATCATATTGGTAAAAGGACACTTACACTTGAAATGACTAGATTTAACTTCCAGTGCCAATCTTCCTTTGCATTGACCCCACCAAAACAGCAACTGCTGAAACAAGCCGTGATATGGCATTTTTGAGAAGCTAAAGGTGGAGTGGCCCAATTAGGCTAACAACTTCTGGATCTTGGAATGTTGCCCTATACAGCTAAGAAACTTCCTGCTTGTCTGATCCCCTTGGTCCCTTCTCTTCTCATATAAGCCTGTGTTAAACATGAGTGAATTAACGTTAGAGCACTGATTTGAGCTTTAGGTATTTAAGTAGAATCAGTCAGTTGTGTGATACCAGCTGTTCACATCACTCTCCCGCTGTAGCGAGGTCAGAGAATTTTGCGGCCAGCCAAATCTCCGTTCACTGCAATGGAATGAGAAAATCCCGCTGGCGTAAACGGTGGTAAGCTTCCAGCCTATATGTTTTTTTATGGCAAGCTTGTTGAAGAAAATGGCTATTTCTTCCACTAATTTATTACTGTCAGAGGGCAACCTTTCTCTTTTGTGTCACAATCATTCCTTGATTAACCAATTACAAAGCACAAGCAGTCAACCTGCACTATTATTATCGCTGCATCTTTTACATGAGTGTTTAATGATATTGTAGTAATTGAAGGATTGGCGACTACCAGTTAGCACATAATGAACTATAACAGCTTATTTACAACAGATAAATATACAGAGTCCTTTCACCATGTAGTTAACACTTCCAGCTCTACGATCTATTCTGGTAGCAAAAGCCCACGCTCTGAACCAAGATCCTTGTGCTCGTTCCCCATTGGGCAATTGGATCACATGACCCTCCCGATGTACGTCCCTCAAAGGGGCCATATACTACAGACGTGGAAGCACACAGAACATTTTTTTATTGTCTATTTTAGCAAAACAGTAGTCCTATTTCTACAGTGTAGTTTCATTTGTAGACTGTTCAAATGTTAGTATTATCATAAATATAAATTTAAGAAGCAAATGACCTTTAGTGTTACTTAAGCTGAATTTGGAGTTTTATGAATTCTATTCACTAGTATCAGGGAGAATAGACCAAATCTTCTGGTTTCTGGATCATCGGAGACTGGACATCTGACTGAAGACATGCATCAGTGCCCCAACTCATGGATATATGTGGGAATTGCATGCCTGGGAAGTTTAAATTTCCGATGAGCAATTTACCCATTCATCCACTCACCCATTCATCCACTCACCCATTTACTAACATTCAAAGACTGAACGTTTAAACTCACCATGTGACAGTTAAGTGCTGTTAATAGGCGGCAGAGTGTCCCATCTTCCCCTAACTCTATTCCACTCTGAGTTCCCTGAGGAACACTGTGCTCAGCATTTCGGTGAAAGCTGGAATTGGGAGACTCTGAAAGAAATGCACACCAACCTCGGGTCAGAGGAATTTTCGAGCATAGCACCAATTTGCTCCTGCTAGGAGGATCAATGTCATTATTTTTCATACTGGTGCCTTACGGGCTTAATAGGTATTATTATGAAGATCAATCAGACACTTACAACAAAATGAATTCTTCAGATTTCCCTTATGATGAACTGAAAAGTACATCATTACATCAATTTTCTATTAAAACCTCTGTATCACACAAGAGCCAGTAATGGCCCTTGTCATGTCCCAGCTTTTAATACTCTTGTCCGTGAATCAGAATGTTGTGGGTTCAAGTCCCATTTTAGAACTTGAGCACTTCAGTGCAGTCTGAGGAAGTGCTGTGCTGTCGATCATAGAACCCTAGTGCAGAAGGAGGCCATTCGAGGCCCATCGAGTCTGCACCAACCACAATCCCATCCAGGCCCTATCTCCATAACCTCATGCATTTAGCCTGGCTAATCCCCCTGACACTAAGGGGCAATTTAGCACTGTCAATTCACCTAACCCACACATCTTTGGACTGTGGGAGGAAACACACTCAAACACGGGGAAAATGTGCACGGACAGTGACCCAAGCCAGGAATTGAACCCAGGTCCCTGGTGCTGTGAGGCAGCAGTGCTAATCCTTGTGCCATCATGCCCCTTTCAGATAAGGTGTTAAACTGAGGCCCTGTCTGCTCTCTGAGGTGGACAGAAGCGATCCTGTGGAACTATCTTTAAGAAGAGCAGGGGCATTATTGCCAGTGTCCTGGGCAATATTTGTCTCTGAATCAACAGCAGAAAAGCAGATTATCTGACAAATATTACATTGCTGTTTATGAGAATCTGCGCCAATTTGCTTTGTTTCCTTCGGATTACAACAGTGATGACACTTTCAAAATACTTCATCACTTTGAGGTAAGAATGCAAATCTTTCTTCTTCCTTCATGATTATCTTCCAAAATGGCTTGCACCCTACAAACTGCATTCATATTCATCCATACGTATTCGTCCATTGTATTCAAATATATTTTCAAACCGACAGTAGGCTTTCAATCAGCGAATATTCCAAGCATGCAATTTTGTTACAGAACTTTTGTGACAACTCAATTTGTCATATTTTGTTGTCCTTTCATCTCATACATGTAGACAGGATGCTAAAAATGAAGTTTGTTTATCCCCAAACCAATTATTCTGAGGTTCTTTGGTGGAAGATTGCTGTGTTCAGATTGTTTTAAGTTTATTTATCAGTGTCACAAGTAGGCTTACATTAACACTGCAATGAAGTTAATGTGAAAATCCCCGGGTCGCCACACTCAGGTGCCTGTTTGGGTACACTAGGGTCAATGAAGCATAGCCAATGCACCTAACCAGCACATCTTTCGGACTGTGGGAGGAAACCGGAGCACCCGGAGGAAACCCACGCAGACAAGGGAGGGTGTGCAGACTCACTGGCGCTGTGAGGCAGCCATGGTAACCATTGTGCCACCTTCCTGCATTTTGACAGTGACTACACTTCAAGCACCATCTCATTGGTCATAAAACACTTTGGGAAGCCTGGAACTCATAGAAAGTAATAAATGAATGCAAATCTTTCTTCTTTTCTTTCAGTTTGTAGCGCGAGAAGACATATTTGTTTTCCTTAGATCAACCTAAGGGTGCAGAAATCTGATTGTGACCATCAAAATCCCTCCCATTGTGCTGAAGGAGTATCATGTCTAGGTTACTCTCCCTCCAATCACTCTCATTCTTCTCTCTCTAATCCTTGATCCCATCGGTACAGTGGTTGATATCACTGTCCTCCCCCTAAACTGTTTGATGTTGATGTCTTGATGACTCATGTAGACCTGACCCCGCCCCCACTTTGAAGTCCATTGTACCGTGATTTACTGAGACTGACCCCATGAGACCATTAGTCTCTCGGGGGCAGGGAATTCATATGGTGTTCGTGGAAGTGGAAATGACTAGGGTTGGGAAGCATTTTCCGATCAGGGCCAGTGTGATCTCCTGGACTCGTTTCGATCGCCTCAGGGGGTCGGAGAGGAATTTCCCAGATTTTTTTTTCCCCATATTGGCCCTGGGGTTTTCACTCTGGGTTTTCGCCTCTCCCTGGAGATCACATGGTCTGAAATGGGGGGGTGGGGGTGAGTTAATAGGTTGTGATGAACAAAGCATCGTAGCTGTGAGGGACAGCTCGGTGGATAGGATATTAGTATGTAGATAGGCTGAAAAATTGGGCGGGGAACCTGGATTCAGGATTCAATCCTGGACCGGGGAGCGGCGCGGGCTTGGAGGGCCGAAGGGCCTGTTCCTGTGCTGTATTGTTCTTTGTTCTTTGTTCTTTGTAGTGCCCCTCTTACACCACCTGTTCCCTATCTACAGACTGCAGATGCCTGCCCTGACTGTGACTGTGCCATCTGCAGCCTTGTATCAAGCCGTTGATCCCCACGGATGATGTATGCTAGGGACCAAGAACACCCTCCACCTCATGCTGGCTACCACTGACACAAGTCTGATAGGCCCACTCCTTCCCTAGACTAGAACAAGAACATGTGTGCTAAGCACAGCCCTTCAAATTGTAGTGTAGGACTGTCTCAAGTTTCTGGCCTTGACTAATCCCACCCCCACCCTCACAACCACCACTAGTCCTCCCCACTAAGTCATGCACCTCTGTGCTCTCTTGCCTAATCATCACTCCCCCTTTGAAACCTTTGCCCTCCAACCCTTCCCTTGCCTGTCTTGTCTGACTCCCCCGGTCAAACGTTTGTACTCCAGCACCTTTCACACATCCTCCCTCCCCCCATCCCCCACCTCCCCCAGCCCCCTCCAACCTTCTCTCTGGTCTTACATGGTAAGCCTTGGTTCTGACCCCCTTTTGATTTTCCGCTGGTCTTGCCTTGGCATGGAGTCAAAGCAGCCGTGCAATGAAAGGTAGACAAACATCTTGAATTTTCAAGAAGGAGTTAGATGCAGCTCTTGGGAGTAATGGGGATCAAAGGATATGGGGGAAGGTGGGATCAGGCTTTTGAGTTTGATGATCAACCATGATCATAATCAATGGTAAAGTAGGTTCTATGGGCTGAATAGCCTACTCCTGCTCCTATTTTCTACATTTTTATGTTTCTACAACTCAAGATCATGAGTGAAGTGTTGCTTGCCAGGTACACATCACATATATCTGGTTCTGAATCACACCAATCTAATTAGCCACTGGCATGTCCATTTCATTTGGAGTGGGTGTGTGATTCCGCATAGCGCTTTTTAAATGAGTATTTATGACATTCAAATGAATGCAAATATAGTTCCTGACATGGCGCAATGGGCTACCCCAACTCACCATGAAAGTCAGGAGCAGAAAATTGGGTACTATTTTTAAATCGACAGGAAACTGGCCATTCCCCATATTTTCCTGACTCGCCTGCCATGACGCCTGTCACTGACGGCTCCAGAAAATTCTACCTTTGGTGTGGAGCCAGGAATGTTCCTCCTGGATTCACTTTAATGCTACAAGTTGCTGCCAGCCTTGTTTCCTCCACCGCAAACCTATTTACTGTCCTTGTCCTAAATGACCACTGCCCTGTTGCTGAGCTGTCTTCAAGGCTACAAATGATAAGAAACATATGATGCCAGAAGCTCAATTTCAAATGGTCACTTCAGCCAGATTACACCCGATTTGTAGGTAGTCCAGTCTTCATCAATAAAATTTTACTCTCCTCACAGATAATAGAAAGTATCTGAGGACTGACTCAATTTGTTAAAGATCCAAAGCTGAGCACAAGAGCAATATGATATTACATACCAAGTCCCTTCATTAGTTAGTGAAAGAAAATGTGATCATTTTCAAACGTTAAGAGTGGAATTTTGTTATTTAGCTTGCATAATATATCAAAAGAAGATCTACCTGGTTACTACAACTGCCAATCCAATCTGTTTTAGCCACTAACCTGTCAATGGACAGCATTGAATCATTGCAGGCAGATATACATAGAGAATCCAGATGTGAACGATAATTTATCTCCTACAAAATTGCTGTCTAGAAATGGAAAGTTAAGTTGTTGTAAACTAGAAAATATCAGTTTACAAAAGAACAGGTAACCTTTGTTTTTAATAATTTTTTTACCTGTAGTTGTAGTCTGGAGGTTTATGCTTACATCCTACAGATTCCTGAGTGCTGTCTAATTCTCCCTGAAGGGTTGTATGTATCTTATTGCTTTTTCTGCGCAGTCACCTCAGGAGCATTTTCTTTTGGTGAAAACAAGCTATTACAGTTGGTGGGATCAATAGTGTCCAGACCGTTATACCTCTTCAGTGTTAATGCTCATACTGGAGTATAATATGCTCCCATTGAATGATCAATATATTATTTATATGTCATTTTATAATTCATGTTGGCTATTGTTTTTGTAACATTGCATTATTTCTGGCAATATCAATGCTGAGGTGTTGTTGCATTTTCCAGCTTAGCTTGAGGGATATTTGCATTTCTTTCACAGTCCAAATGCCTTGAATTTATTTCCAAATCTGGCTAACTTGACTAATGAGTTGCCTTTCTGACCCGAATCCTCTCATTATGGAGTTGGCCAGTATCTCCACTATCAATGCACATTCTTATATATCACATTTGGATGTCACAGGGGCTTGAACAGAAACCTTTTATGAGCTCAGTATGCATGTCATAATTGATTTCACACACACCTACCTTATTTCTCAATTGATTCTTTCTCCATTTACATTTCTCCATCTTACATTTACAAGTACTTACTACGATAACATAACTTTTGCATATCATCTTTGAACTATTAAAATTTAACACTAAAGAATTAATACTTGCATAGTTATAGGGCTCACTAGGACATAGTAATAATGCATGATGAGCTTGCGTGTGAGCATCGCTGACCAGGATATCTCCCCTTGTGTCAGTGTACCAATCACTAATAGGCTGCTGTAAACAGTAAGAATAACATTTATCTTATCCCATTACCTTCCTATAATCTGCTCCACAGCCGTTGCTATCTCAATGATCTGATAAACTGTGGTTGAAAGAAATTACATTATGCACAAATCTACATCAGAGCAGTTTCCATTACAATTCGAATCATGCAACAAACTGAGGAACAGAGAGTTTGTATGGTCACTAAACTGTGAATTTCTGATAAGGGAACACTCTCGATGAATGAATAAAACGGTTTGGCAGAGAGGTTATCACTTAATGGAAAATTACTATTTAGAAGACACACCTCAGGAAGAGATGAGTTACAACAATGAAGCTACTATCACCAGCTGCAGATGTGTGTCTGCTCTATATGCAATGCACAATTTATTTTCTGTAGTACCATCTTATTGATATATTTATACAGTGCATATAATATCAGTTGAAGGGAGTAGTTTCATTTGATAAAAATATTTTTATTAGGTATGTGTACTGATATGGCTGGAGTGACTTTATGATCCATCACCACCGCAGTAATTTTGGTATTTTTTTAGGGGTGAGATGGTAGTGGAGTGGTCATGTCATTGGACAGTAATCCAGAGGCCCAGGCTAATGCTCCATTGCCTAGGGTTTGAATCCCACTCTTGTCATTTGTGGAGGGTTAGTTCAGTTGGTTGGGTGGTTAGTTCATGATGTGAAACAATGCCAGAAGTGTGGGTTCAATTCTTGTATTCGCTGAGGTTATTCATGAAAGCCCTATATTCTCAACCCCTCACACGATTAGTTTATTCAGCAAAGATCTTGGATTGAGTCCTCCTTTTCAAAACAGTCATTATCACCTAAAAATCCACACTCAACCTCACTATTGTTTCAAGCTGTAACTTGCTATCCAATCCATCTTTCTTCTCCAAAGGTAATGGCTGGAATTTTAGCACCCCCACCCGACCTCCTTAGATAGATTAATAGTCAGGAATGGGACATAAATCTGGGCACCATTGTGGTAGCGTTCTGCCCATCACTGACCTGCCTCTGTGGTATTTTACCTGCAGTGGGGGAGGTGCAGACTGCCTGCCACCTGTGAACCAATTGAGGAGCTTAAATGGCCAATTAACAGCCACTTAATGCCCTAGTCTCGTCACGAGGGCGGCATAGTGCCACAGTGGTTAGCACTGCTGCCTCACAATGCCACGGACCCGTATTCCCGGCTTGGGTCACTGTCTGTGTGGAGTTTGCACATTCTCCGCATGTCTGCATGCGTTTCCTCCGGGTGCTCCAGTTTCCTCCCAGTCTGAAAATCATGCTAGTTAGTGCATTGACCCGAACAGGCAGTGGCATGTGGCGACAAGGGGAATTTCACAGTAACTTCATTGCAGTGTTAATGTATGCCTTACTTGTGACCAATAAATAAACTTTACTTTACTACTAGACACTATCAGATTTTGCTTGAGGCAATCAGTTCCAGGGTTAAGACCCTGGCAGATTTGTTTGCAAGCTAGGGAGGAGTACCCACTGTGGGGATCTCACTGTGGTGAACCATCATTGGTTCCCACTAGATAGTACTGAGCCAGGGTCTGGCCAGTACTACAAGTATGTATATATGTTGCTGTTGGGGTTAGGGATGGGTTGTTCTACTTGTTGCTGTTGGGGTTAGGGTTGGGCTGTTACACCTTGTATTATAGTTATTGTGGTACATCCCAGTCGGGCTCCGCCTCCTGGGAGAGGTATAAAGGTCTCTGCTCTGTCTGGGACCCCTCAGTCTGGGATCGTGTATATAATTTGTAGCTGCCTTGTTACAGCAAATAAAAGCCTTTATTTCCTGAGCATCAAGCCTCGTGTGTGATAACGCGCATCAATTTTATTTGCTGTAAATAAACTCTCGTCGAAGAAAAAGAGAGTATGGAGCAGATACTGAAGCCTGAACGCCTTACACTAGATCCACGTGCGGTGGGCGCCTCTAACACCTTCGACCACTGGTTGAAATGTTTTGAGGACTACCTGGCAGCCTCCGCAGCGGTCACCACAGATGATGACAGACTCCGGGTCCTCCATGCGAGGGTAAACGACACCGTCTACCTCGCGATCCGTGCGGCCACCGACTACACAAAGGCCCTCGAGCTTCTTAAGAAGCGTTATATTAACCCGCCCAACGAAACACACGCTCATTACCTCTTAGCCACTCGACGACGGCAGTCCGGCGAAACGATGGAGGAATACGCAAACAAGCTCCTACAGCTAGCCAGGGGCTGTAACTGCAAAGCAGTGTCGGCAGAGCAGAATATGAACGACCTCGCTCGAGATGCGTTTGTGGCGGGAGTCGGATCATCGTACATCCAGCTCAAACTACTGGAGAAAGGTAACCTTGACCTCACCCAGGCAATAGAACTAGCGGAGATGCTGGAGACGGCCTCCAAAAGCCTAGTATTGTATCCTGAAGACCACGTGGAGACAACGTGGCAGGAGCAGTCGCCAATCCCTCCTCGTCCCTCGGGTTCGAAATGCTGCGTAATGGCGTGCTCACACTCGGGCCAGACGACGGCAGCAGCTCCGGGCGGCCCGCGGTGTTACTTCTGTGGGGGAGCGAAGCATACTCGGCAACGGTGTCCCACTAAAGCTGTGTTGTGCTCCGCCTGTGGTAAGAAGGGGCACTATTCGAAAGTGTGCCGCTCTAAATCTGCTTCTCGGAACAGCAGTGCAGCCGGCGATTCCTCGGAACCCGGTTCTTCGTCGTCGACATCGTCGAGGGTTTCATCCACGTGTGAGGCCAGGACGACGCCATTACGGTCGACGGAGTCGGAGATGTGTGACCACCAGGGGTCGCTGAGTTTGGCGCCATCACCCACGTGCGACCTATGGGAGCGGCCATGTTGGTCGGCACCGACCGCGAACGACCAGCAGGGGTCATCCTCGTCGATTTCAGCTGCCTGCAGTGGCGCTCATGAACCAACGGTGGCGTCGATCATCCTGGACCAGGCCAAGCCTCACAGACTTGACAAGTCTATGGTGGACATTCAGGTAAACGACCACTTGATTTATTGTCTGTTTGACAGCGGGAGCACTGAGAGTTTTATTCACCCAGACGCTGTGAAGCGGTGTGGACTCCGGATTCAACCTGTCAAACAGACAATTTCTATGGCATCAAGGTCCCGGTCTGTCACCGTGCGAGGGAGTTGCGTGGTAACTTTAACGGTGCAAGGCACAGTTTACGAGCGTTTCAAGCTCCTGGTGTTGCCGCACTTTTGCGCGCCAATACTTCTCGGACTAAACTTCATGGTCCACCTGAGGAGTGTAACCCTACAGTACGGTGGGCCACTCCCTTCGCTTTCAGTGGGAGAACAGCAGCCTCCAAATTGCCCAACGCGCTCCGCCTGTAGCCTCTCGACGCTGAAGATCACCACACCCTCCCTGTTCCAGAATCTTGTGCCAGGCTGCAAGCCCATTGCGACTAAGAGTAGGTGTTACAGCGCTGAGGATCGGATCTTCATTCGATCTGAAGTTCAGCGGCTCCTCAAGGAAAGGATCATACAACCTAGCGCTAGTCCGTGGAGAGCGCAGGTCGTGGTGGTCAAGAGTGGGAACAAACCCCGGATGGTCATTGACTATAGTCAGACCATTAATAGATACACGCAGCTGGATGTGTATCCCCTCCCGTGCATATCTGACATGGTTAATCAGATTGCGCAGTACCGGGTGTTCTCCACCATAGACCTCAAGTCTGCCTACCACCAACTCCCCATTCGCCCAGAGGACTGACAATACACGGCTTTTGAGGCAGATGGTCGCTTGTATCACTTTCTCAGGGTTCCCTTTGGTGTCACCAATGGGGTCTCGGTCTTCCAGCGTGCTATGGACCGAATGGTGGACCAGAACGGGCTGCGGGCTACCTTCCCGTACCTGGATAACGTCACCATCTGCGGCCATGACCAGCAGGACCATGACACAAATCTCCTGAATTTCCTACGCACTGCATCTCGCCTGAACCTGACCTACAACAGGGAGAAGTGTGTGTTTCATACGCGCCATTTAGCCATCCTCGGATACGTGGTGGAAAACGGGGTCATTGGCCCTGATCCAGACCGTATGCGCCCCCTCTCTGAACTTCCCCTGCCCACTAGTGCAAAAGCACTGAGAAGATGCTTAGGCTTCTTCTCTTATTATGCACAGTAGATTCCCAATTACGCGGACAAAGCCCGTCCGCTCATTAAGTCCACTTCTTTTCCCCTAACACCAGAGGCCCGATTGGCCTTTGATAAATTAAAAGCCGACATCGCGAAAGCTACGATGCACGCTGTTGATGAGTCCATCCCCTTTCAGGTGGAGAGCGATGCATCTGATTTCGCCCTGGCCGCCACACTTAACCAGGCGGGCAGGCCTGTCGCCTTCTTTTCCCGCACCCTCCAAGGCCCCGAAATTCGGCATTCAGCGGTGGAAAAGGAGGCCCAGGCCATTGTGGAGGCCGTCAGGCACTGGCGCCATTACTTGGCGGGAAAACGGTTCACCCTGATCACGGACCAGCGGTCCGTGGCGTTCATGTTTAATAACACGCTGAGGGGCAAGATCAAGAACGACAAGATCTTGCGGTGGAGAATTGAACTCTCCACCTATAACTATGACATCATGTATCGTCCAGGGAAACTCAATGAGCCCTCGGATGCCCTCTCGCGTGGAACATGCGCCAGTATACAGGAGGACCGTTTGCAGGCTCTCCATAATGACCTATGCCATCCTGGGGTCACTCGGCTCTACCACTTTATAAAAGCCCGCAATCTGCCCTACTCGGTGGAGGACGTCAGGTCCATAACAAGAAGCTGTCGGGTATGCGCGGAATGCAAACCGCACTTTTACCGACCTGACCGGGCACAATTAGTCAAGGCCACTCGTCCCTTCGAGAGGCTGAGTGTCGATTTTAAGGGCCCCCTTCCCTCAACAGATCGGAATGTGTACTTCCTCAACATCATTGACGAGTACTCTAGATTCCCTTTTGTTATTCCCTGCTCTGATACATCCGCTGCCACGGTTATCAAGGCATTCCGTGATCTTTTTACCCTGTTCGGGTACCCCAGCTATATTCAAAGCGACATGGGCTCGTCGTTCATGAGCGATGACTTGAGGCAATACCTGCTCTCATATGGGATTGCCTCTAGTAGAACCATGAGCTACAACCCTAGGGGTACCGGACAGGTGGAACGTGAGAATGCTACAGTCTGGAAGGCTGTCTTACTGGCGTTGAAGTCAAAAAGCCTTCCAGTCTCCCGTTGGCAAGAGGTGCTCCCTGATGCGCTCCATTCCATACGCACACTCCTGTGTACGGCAACCAACGTTACTCCCCATGAGAGGATGTTTTCATTCCCTCGGAAGTCTTCCTCTGGGACCTCATTACCATCTTGGTTGACGTACTCAGGACCTGTCCTCCTGCGGCGACATGTAAGGGCCCGCAAGTCCAACCCTTTGGTCAAACAGGTCCATCTCCTCCACGCCAACCCTCAGTATGCCTATGTGGCATACCCTGACGGGCGAGAGGACACTGTCTCGATCCGAGACCTGGCGCCAGCAGGGGACGTGGAAACCCCTGTCGCTCCCATACCCCCTGTTACAAACCCTATGACTCTTGTTTCCCCTCCGGACACGGCGCGGGCAGCATCGGGACCATTACTTAACCCTTTTACTCCCGTGTACAGCTTGCCTGAGTCCAGAGGATGGTCGCCACTTCTGGGTGTGTCGGAACTCCATGGATTACCATCACCTCAGGGTCAACCGGCCCATGAGTCTGTGGAGGAACAGTTGGACACCGCCTTGGGGAGAACGCCACTGCAAGTGCCTACTCCGGTGTCATCGCCGGTATTGAGGAGGTCACAACGACGGTGCGGTCCCCCTGACCGTCTGAACTTATAGACTGATGACAAATTATTCTGTTTTTGTACCCCGCCGGCCTTTGTCTTCAAAGGAGGGGTGAATGTGGTGAACCATCGTTGGTTCCCACTAGATAGTACTGAGCCAGGGTCTGGCCAGTACTACAAGTATGTATATATGTTGCTGTTGGGGTTAGGGATGGGTTGTTCTATTTGTTGCTGTTGGGATTAGGGTTGGGCTGTTACACCTTGTATTATAGTTATTGTGGTACATCCCAGTCGGGCTCCGCCTCCTGGGAGAGGTATAAAGGTCTCTGCTCTGTCTGGGACCCCTCAGTCTGGGATCGTGTATATAATTAGTAGCTGCCTTGTTACAGCAAATAAAAACCTTTATTTCCTGAGCATCAAGCCTCGTGTGTGATAACGCGCATCACTCACCAACCCCCCCACCACAAATTAGCTCCCAACAGGCCCCCATTTGGGTTTTTCCTTCCCCCACCCTGATGTCCCAGATTCGGAAATCCCCTTGCCGGAGCTTGTCAACATGGCCCCTGGCTAAAACTTGGATTTCCCTCTAATCTGTGGCACCTGCTCTCCTCTTCTTTGAGGACTGGATGAAGCCTGTGACATTCAATCTCTATGGGGCGGCTGGGACAAGCCAAATACTAGCCAATTATTTGATGGGGAGTTCTCAGAAGCAGAGTTTTTCCCCTGATGGGGGCAGAAAATCTGCTTCAAGCCAATTAAAGAGCAGTAGCCATTAAATGCTGTGCAATGACCCGAACAATTGGAGGCAGGCTTATCCCTGGATTTCGTGCTGGGGGCAATACGACAGCTGCCATGTAAAATTCAAACATTTGAATGTGTTGCTGCCTCCCAAATGAATGCCCATCTTATCCACAGTTCTATATCTTACCCACAGCTCCATTTCTTACCCACAGCTCCATATCTTACCCACAGCTCCATATCTTACCCACAGCTCCATATCTTACCCACAGCTCCATATCTTACCCACAGCTCTACATCACACCCACAGCTCTATATCATACCCACAGGTCGAGATCACACGAACAGCTCTATATCACACTCACAGTTCTATATCACACCCACAGCTCTATATCACATCCACAGCTCTATATCACATCCACAGCTCTATATCACATCCACAGCTCTATATCATATCCACAGCTCTATATCATATCCACAGCTCTATATCACACCCACAGCTCTATATCATTTACACATCTCTATATCACATCCACAGCTCTATATCACACCCACAGCTCTATATCACATCCACAGCTCTATATCACACCCACAGCTCTATATCACATCCACAGCTCTATATCACACCCACAGCTCTATATCACATCCACAGCTCTATATCATACTCACAGCTCTATATCATACTCACAGCTCTATATCACACCCTCAGCTCTATATCATACCCACAGCTCTATATCACACACACAGCTCTATATCATACCCACAGCTCTATATCACACCCTCAGCTCTATATCATACCCACAGCTCTATATCATACCCACAGCTCTATATCATACCCACAGCTCTATATCACACCCACAGCTCTATATCATACTCATGGCTCTATATCATACTCACAGCTCTATATCATACTCACAGCTCTATATCATACCCACAGCTCTATATCATACCCACAGCTCTATATCATACCCACAGCTCTATATCACACACACAGCTCTATATCATACCCACAGCTCTATATCATACTCACAGCTCTATATCACACCCACAGCTCTATATCACACCCACAGCTCTATATCACACTCGCAGCTCTATATCATACCCACAGCTCTATATCACACCCACAGCTCTATATCACACTCGCAGCTCTATATCATACCCACAGCTCTATACCATACCCACAGCTCTATGTCATACTCACAGTTCTATATCACACCCACAGTTCTATATCACACCCACAGCTCTATATCATACCCACAGCTCTATATCATACCCACAGCTCTATATCATACTCACAGCTCAGTATCACACCCACAGCTCTGTATCACACCCACGGCTCTGTGTCATACTCACAGCTCTATGTCTTACTCACAGTTCTATATCATACCCACAGTTTGATATCATACCCACAGCTCTATATCACACCCACAGCTCTATATCACACCCACAGATCTATATCATACACACAGCTCTATATCATACTCACAGCTCTATATCATACCCACAGTTTGATATCATACCCACAGCTCAATATCATACCCATAACTCAGTATCATCCCGAACAAGTTTTTGTTCTTATCATGGAACTGAAATAGCCTAAATTAGAATCATACGTAACAATTGATGTGATATTCTCCTCAATCATGGTGAAGCTTTTGACCTTGTTGACTGCATCATTATTCTATTTCTCCATTGTATGATTTGTTGAGTTACATTTGCTTTGGTCCAGCTTTATCTATCAAATCATTACCAAAGCATCCCCACCAATCGTTTCTCTACCTGTCTCTACGTCATTAACTCTGGAGTCCTATAAAGATCTTTTCTTGGTCCTTGTGAGAGAGATCATTTAAAAACATGGGGGTGATTTTCCTGGCTTCACCGCACCTGGCGCAGATCATATCAATCCCAAAAAGTAGTGTCTGGGCTTAAAAATTGGTTTTGTGCACAGCACCAAGTGGTTTGCAATCATCCTTGTCCCTTATAATGGCAGAAACTGGATTGTGCCCAGAAAGGGAGTGAGGCTGATTAGCATATTTAAAGTAACATTTAAATATGCATAGTCCGTTCGATGCCGGATTCTCCCAGCTCCCAGGATCTTCCAACCTTCGAGCACGGTGCAAGACTGGTGAGAATCAACACTGGTCTCCATTAGCGGAGATCAGGTGAGATGGCCACACCGGGGAGGGGAGGGTCATGTGCTCAGAGGCCATTGAAGCGCCCGGGTGATCAGGGAATCATAGAATCCTACAGTGCAGAAAGAGGCCATTTGGCCCATCGAGTCTGCACCAACCACAATCCCACCCAGGCCCTATCCACATATCCCTACATATTTACCCACTAACCCCTCTAACTTACGCATCCCGGGACACTAAGGGGCAATTTAGAATGGCCAATCAACCTAGCCTGCACATCTTTGGACTGTGGGAGGAAACCAGAGCACGCGGAGGAAACCCACGCAGACACAGGGAAAATGTGCAAACTCCACACAGACAGCGACCCGAGCCGGGATTCGAAGCCAGGTCCCTGGAGCTGTGAAGCAGCAGTGCTAACCACTGTGCTACCGTGCCGCCCCTAGCAGCATAGATATAGCTAGGCAGTGCCCATCTGGCAGAAGGGTAGGGTATGCAAATACCCTCATCATTGACCCCTCCAGTGCCGCCAGTTGCTTCAGTGTCAGCAATGTTCTTTCTATGGTGACCTCCATGGGGGTTAAAATATGCAGGCATGCTTGTCTTCCACTAGTTCATTCCTGCTGACTCCTGCCATCAACCAGCTTCTCCTGTAAGTAGAAAGGGAGAATCAGTGCGCATCCTGAAATCTGTTCAGGTCATATGGTTGTGATAGCTGAATAGTTGTCAGTGTATGTGAGCTGTGTGAGACCATTCAGCCAATGAAATCCGTGTCAGTTTTACATGGAGCAATCAATTCCCATTTCCCTGCTCTATCCCATAGCTCTGCCAGTTTATTTCCTTCACGTGCCCATCCAATTTCTTTTTGAAATCATTGATTGTTTCTACTTCTGTTGCCCTAGTGGGCAGTATGTTCCAGGTCATCACCAATCGCTGTGTTAAAAAGTTCCTCCTCATTCTCCCCTTGCACCACTTGCCCAAAACCTTAAATCGGCATCTCCTAGTATTTGTACCATCAGCTAATAAGAAGATATTTTCCTTGTCTACCTTTTCCAACTTTTCCAAATCTGTCATGATCTTGTAGACTTTGATCAAGTCCTCCCTCACTCTCCCTTGCTCCAAGGAGAACAATCCCAATCTAACACGTTCTTGTAACTAATCCTCTTTTATGGAACCATTCTGGTAAACCTCTTCTTCACCCCTTCAAGGACCCTCACATCCTTTCCAAAGAATGGTGACCAGAACTGGGTCCAATACTATAGTATTTTAAAAAGATTCAGCATAGCTTCCTTGCACTTGTACTCAATTTATGAAGCACAAGATCTCATATGCTTTGCTAACCATTCTGTCAGTAGATTATGCCGCCTTCAATGAATGATGCACATGCATCTCCCAGGCCACTCTGTTCTTTCACACTCTTTAAAACTGTGCCATTAAATCTATACTGTCTGTTGCTATTCCTTTTGCCAAAACACAATAATTTCCCTGTTTTTGTAAACTATATACTACGAGGACAAATCTTTAGTTATTGCAGAATGGCCACATTTGACAATTAGTCCAACTGCCAAACCAAATTATGTGCACCAGAAGATCATAGATTGTTTCCATTTCCACTATCCTCATGGGATAGTGGAAACGTTAGTGGATAGTGTTCCAGATAATTACCATTTGCTGCAAAAGTGTAACATGAAGACAAGTAAATGAAAATATGTGTGAGGATTAAACTGGTCTTCATTATCTCCTTATAATCAGGGGCAAGGTAAAGAAAATGCTTTTGGCCAGACAAGAATTAAAACCACATGATTCAAAGGCTACAGCTACAAAGCTGTTTAGTGAAATAGTAAAGCCCTGTCAATAAAAAGAAAGGTTGATCTTGGGATCCTATCCGTTGCTTTCATTTTAATTTGTCTTATTCACAATATGCAGCGAGATGTTGCTCCTGCTCCTCTCCAGCTAATCTGAGGGTTGCTGAGAATGAGAATAAAAAAGGTAGGTGCAAATGAATGGAGACAAATGGCGTTGTGTTGGAAAAATAATTTATTACCTGTCAATTTATGTTCCAAAACCATGCAATTTTTAAGATGTAGTTAAATTTGATTTATTCAACTGCTATATCAAAAAATGTTATAGTTGATTCAGCATAATGGTTACTCTTAGGCCTCTTATGAACTACAGGAGTAAAGAACTAATTTGTTGTATAATTAGTTAATCGTTCATTTAGCAATTTAACAGAAAACCAACAGAATGTACATAAACCAAAATGATATTTGACAGAAATTTACCATATATCTAAATTATGCTTTTGTGTCTAGGTTAAATTAAGCAGTGTGCAGTGAAAATCAAGTGAAGCTACGATCAGGAACTGTATGTGATTGAACTGAATAAGCTGTTGTTTTTGTTTTTGCATTCCATACACTGGAGAAAATTACATTTCAAAGGGATATATATATATTTATCTGGAGATCAATAAATGCTAAACTGATAAGGGTTAACGTTGCAGGAATCGATTGTATTGTAGTCAGTCAGCTTTTTCACTGACATTGGATTCAAAATAAAAACTTGCCTGAGAATGTAACGTGCCCAGAATACGTAAACTGCATGTTCTAAGCAATTTTACTGATCCATGCACCCTTTCCTGCACGTATGATATGGCTTCTATATTAGCCACAACCTATGCTTAATAGTAGTGATGTCTCAGAGTGTAGGCAATTTAACTAGTTACATCTTAGTCATTAACACTAACAGATTGCTTAATAAAGTGAGAACTACACATCATAGTTACAAACTTAAATCACATTTATGTCTTCAACCATTCTCTCTTGACAATTTCAGTACAAAGGTACGATGAAGGAAAATAGCTCTTGTGCAGTTAATCTGCCAAACTAAAGCCGTGGACAGTTACCAAAAGTTCTCCACAACTAATTTCTAACATTGATTTCCTGTCAAAGGGCATCTTTTTGCTGACAGTTGGCACATTTTGTTTAAAACTGAGTTCAACAGTAGTTGTTTTTCAAACCAATTATGTGTTTTTTTTAAGGAGGTATTGACTCAGATTTTCTGAGCTGAGCAGTTTCAGAGTGGAGGAAATATGATGTGGAGACATTCAATGGACTCCAGATTCTGCCATGACTTTTGGAATTTCCTGCTGGAGGTGATGATGGAGGAACACAAGAAATAGGAGCAGGATTAGACTGAAAGCCCCTTACGTTTGCCCTGCCATTCAATAAAATCATGGCTGCATTCAACTCCACTTTACTGTCACATGTCTATCACCTGATTCTCTTAGTGCTCCAAAATCTTTCAATCTGCCTTGAATATGCACATCAACCGAGCATCCACAGTTATCTGGGGTAGAGAATACCAAGGCCCTTGAGTAAAAAGGATTCTGCTAATTTCAGTCTCAAATGGTTGGCAACTTATCCTGACCCATGGTTTTAGACTCTCTAGTCAGGAGGAACATCCTCTATGAAGACCCTAAGAAGCCCTTGAAGATTTTTATACATTTGACTCGATCAACTAAGTACCGTAAAATATCATACATTTATAGATAGTATTTAATATAGTAAAAAAGTTATCAAAGCAATGCAACTAGAATTCCTTGGTTTAATATAAAACTTAAGTTAATGAATCAGATTATTGTCTAATTCTAGTGATTGGGGCAACTGAAGGCAAGACCAACAATGGTGGAGTGTTTATTGTTGGGAAGGCACACAAGACCAGAATGAGAGGAGCACACATATCTCAGAGAGTTTTGGGATTGCAGGAGATTACAGAGGTAGGGAGGACCAAGGGTATGGAGTGATTTGAAATAAAAGAATAAGAATGTTAAAGTCGAGACTATCCTCACTTGTTGCTTTAATAATGTAGCAATTTCGTGGGAAAAACTTGTAAAATTAAGCAACTACTTAAGTTGGAACTCTAAGACCTGCTGTATAATGTTGTAAAAACTCTAGTTTATGGCCCAGAGCTTCTGTTCCATGGGTGGGGTGGAGAGGGGGTCATATTCCGGAAGATGCGCTGAGAAACCGCTGCCACCCCATCCCACTGCACTAGAGACCATCTAAACCTCTGATTTAAATTGGATGGTTCCAACTCAGCAGAATAGCCACCCAGAAAAAAAATTAAAAGAATTAAACTACTTCTAATTCTTACGTAATTGTGGTACTGAGGCCCATTCAATGTACCTTTAAGACTTGATTACCTGTAATGTACCTTTAAGACTTGATTACCGGTAATGTACCTTTAAGACTTTTGATTACCTGTAAAAATTCTCATTCCAACCATTATTTTGTAAATTGAGTTTGTGTCTTTATATGCCCTGTTTGTGAACAGAACTCCCACTCACCTGACGAAGGAGCAGCGCTCCGAAAGCTAGTGGCTTGTGCTACCAAATAAGCCTGTTGGACTTTAACCTGGTGTTGTGAGACTTCTTACTGTGTTAATTAGTTACACAGCCACTGATCAATGCTGGTACTTTAACTCGGAGAGTACTTGCTAGTCGGGTGTATGGGTTCAAAACAAGAAGAGGCAACTGCAATGGAAGAAATACAAAGAGAAGCAACAGCCACACAAAAGAAAGATTGCATGTTAAATAGGAAAACATCCCAGGATGCTTCACAGAGCATAATTAGTGGACATTAAGGTTAGATTCTTTGTGGATTCCAGGGGTAATGATATGAGAGGTGGAAATGTGGGAGGTGGAGTGACTGCTAGAGATGTTCTTGCAATGAGTAGCTAAAATGGAATCAGCCTCTCTGAGTAAGACAATGGAGTGCAAGCACTGAAAGAGGTTATCAACCATGTTAAAAAGACTGCAGAGAGACTGAGAAACATGAGGAGTGACCGTGTACCACATTTTCACAGAGGCTATTCTTTGTGACTTTGGTGCTGTGGCAATGCAGAAACCTGATAGGAGACCTTGAAATCACGGAAATGTTATGGCACAGAAGGAGGCCATTTGGCCCATCATGTCTGCACCGGCTATTCCAATGAGCAACTCACCTAGCACCATTCCCTACTTTCTCCCTGTAACCCTGCATCTTCTGCATTTTCAGACAACAAATTCCTCTTTGGATGTTTGAGTTAAACCTGTTCTTACACTGATGTGGAGATGCCGCCATTGGACTGGGGTGGGCACAGTAAGAAGTCTCACAACACCAGATTAAAGTCTAACGGGTTCATTTGGAATCATGAGCTTCCGGAGTGCTGCTCCTTCATCAGTTGAGTACTTACTAGTTGGGTGCATGGGTTCACTTGATGAAGGAGCAGCACCCCAAAAGCTTGTGATTCCAAATAAACCTGTTGGACTTTAACCTGGTGTTGTGAGACTTCTTACTGTTCTAACACAACATCAGGCAGTGCATTCCAGGCCGCATCGACTCGCTGTACAAAAATGATTCTCCTTTTATCATTTTTGCTTCTTTAACTCATTACTGTGCACTCTTGTTCTTTCATGAGTGGCACCAGTTTCTCCCTATCTACTTTGTCCAAACCCCTCATGATTTTGAATACCTTAACCGAATCTTCGCTCAGTTTTCTCTTCTCCAGGCACAACATTCCTAACTTCAGTCCATCTTCAGAACTGAACTTGTTCATCCATGGAACCATCCTCTTGAATCTTTTCTGCACCCTCTCTAATGCCGACATGCCCTCATAAAATGGAGATGTGGGAAAAATGGGCAAGGGCTGAGGAGATGACAATCATTTCACACTATCATTAGTGTTGCTGGAAAATAAAATCAGGACAAATCACTGAACTGATCTGCTAAAGAGGGCGAAAGCCATTTCTGCCAGTTTTCCACACCAAAATAGATACCTCCAGCTTTCAAAAACAAATAGTCTTTTCCTGTAATTTGCACATGAATCCCCATGCACCTAATTAAAATGTATGATACTCCCAATGCACCCAATTAAAATATACATAATAGGAACCAATGGTTTTACAGCACAGACTTTCCTGGTTATGTACTTGGACTGTCCCAGATACTTTGAAGGAATTCATTCTTAAAAATATAGGGCATCGACACATTTGAGATTTACAAGGGAGGCAGCTGACTGTGAATTGCTTATTTATCAGCTGTTACAGTGGCCTGGTGTTGGAATCTTCAGCCAGAGTTCACTTTTTAAAGACTGCACTCTGTAATTTCCAAGCACAGTACTATCGTTACATGACATTTGAGATATTGTGAACCATAGAAATGCTATTTGATTTTAAAGAGACTGTCTAAAAGGATCACAAGATTTCAAATTTTAAGACTTTTCCAGTAACAAATTAAAATCAACATTGTCTAAACAAGAGACAATAGAAATGAAATTCCCCCTTTGGCTTTTATTTAGTCTTAGACTTAGGCTGAGTTCCTTAAGTTCAATCCAGGACAATGGGCAACAAGATTCTACCACCAGCTCCCTGGTCCATCCGAAGCTCTTTCACTCCAGTTTAAGTGGTGTCGCTCTCTTGGAGGTCCTCCTTAAATGTGCTTTGCCAGGTTTTCTTTAGCCAATCCCCTCTTCTTCTGCCTAGCTGTGTTTATTCTGCCACTCGAGCAGCTCATATGTCTGGGAGGTGAAGGACATGTCCTGCCTGCATCTGTCATCTCTCTCTCATATTGTCCCATAGGTGTCTCTTACCAGTCGACTATAGCACTTCTTTGTTTTTGATGCAGACTCTTCATGTGATGCCCAAGATCTTACATAGGCAGCACCAATGAAAGGCATTCAACTGACATGACATTTTCTTTTCCATGTCTTTCTGGCATGGAATACTCTGGACATAGCCTTGTTGATGGTGCTGGATTCTCAGACTGTGTAGGGCTGCTGAAAGACTAATGCTACTTTGCCAATTCTAATGTGGACACTAAACTGTACACCACCCTCCCTGGAGATGCTGCTTCCGAGGTGGGGATGTGGTCAACTTCCTCAATGTTCTGTTGCCCGATGGTTATGGGGGAGGCGGGGGCGTTTGTTGCCATCCAGTGATCATTGTCTTGGTCTTTTCACTGCTTATGCACAGACAAACCTTGGTGCAGCTACTCTCAAGACTGTTTGTATTGTTTTGGTATGCATGCAATGCTTCAACCAACAATGAGACGTTGGCTGCAAAATCCAGATCGGCCAATCGGTGGTGTTACCATGGGATGCTAAAGTCAGAACTCACCATCACCTTCCTCATGATGAACAGAATAACCAAAAGCAAGAAAAATGAGGAGAGTATGCAGCCTTGCTGCACCACTATGAAGAACAGGCAGGTTTCCCAGGATCATGCAGAGAGCAGATCTTTACACTCATGCTCATCATAGAGTACCCAGAGTATTAGAAACCACTTGTTATCAACTTCATTGATTTCAAGAAAGTTTTCAAGCATCTATCTGAGCACTCTGGTACAAGATAGTGTGACATTAAACAGCTGTACATTAATATCTTTGAAGGCTTCCACTGTGCCCTGAGCTGCTGCATCAAGACCATCATGGACACCACAGTCTCCTTCACTTAGCTTGTAACACAACGAAAATTCTCCTGCTACAGTTATTCTTAATGCTGTCTCTTAAATGGACATTTTAGTCCCTTGGAACTATTCCACAGTTATTCTTAGTTCCTAAGGATTTGTTTCATTTTTCCTATCCCAATCAGGTAGCTCCTAATTCCATAACTGACTTTCACTGTGAGGTTACATGGGAGACTCCTTCCCTCCAGCATGGCATTGTCAGAATGCTGGCTGATCACCTTTCACATCTCCATTTGTATCAACCGCCAGGTTTAGTTTTGGCAGGTGGGTTTTATAGCTTCCTGGCACTGACTCTCCCCAATGATCTGGGCTGGGGACCAGCACATGCTGGCTTTCCTGCACTAATAGCTGTGCTCTTCCGTTGTCTACAAGGCATGGAGAGGCACTCAAACATGGAACATTCTGACTCAGAGGCTGCTGCCTGAGACACAAGAGCCTTTAGCTTTGCAAATGAGTTGATCTCCCCTCTGGCAAACTTTCAATTCAAGACCCATTAGTATAACTCACCAAGCAGACATTTTGGAACTTCAATATTTCTTATCACGATAAATAGCCACCATCTTATCTGTGACCATTTTCCTCCTCACCACCACATGCCTGGGTGTCAGCCTGGCACAGAGACACCCAAGGGACTTTTCACCTGACCAGCGCCCTCCTGTGATCACATGATTTTAACAGAGCTTCAAAAATGGCAATGACCACGAGCTGTGAAGCCATTTGGCCACTCTCCAAAAAGAGAAGACTATCAGTCTTAAAAATGTTTCTGGTGTCTGTAAAAAGGCAGTTATCTTTTCCTAACTCAAAACCTATTGCTTTCTCAGATCCTACGAGTGAAGTGAGACGTGACACTAAGGTTAAGGTCCAGTTGTTTTCAGTACGGCACTGAATTGCCATCTCACATTTATGTCAGTGTACAATGAGGAGGTGTTTCATTTGGATTGAATGTCCTGCTCACGGCAAATTTAAGCACAGCATCCTTCGGCATTGCTCGACTCTCCCTTAGAAACTATTGCTGTAAATCTCTGCTGAATCCAAAAGAGATTTGAACAGAGCTTGGATTTGCAATCGCCTGTAGAGAGAGGATGGGCTTTCAAAATAGTGTTCCTGGATGGGATGCCAGTATCTCAACCCCTCCGGATGCACTGAAATTGTCAAAGAACTGTGGGGCAGAGAGGTGGAGAAGTTGGGAACCTGCTCATCTCTAATTAACTTAATTTAAAAGCTGCTTAAGGAGCCTTTTAATGGGCTTGGGAAAAGCAGAAAGTGATTTTAAACTTGTGAGTCGTCAAATCCGACCAGTCTGGCGCACATTAGTGCACGGATGTTGGGTTCAGTTCGAGGAGTGTAAGTGATTATTTTGTATGATGGGAAATGTTTGGCACAAGGGGGTTTTGTACCGGATTGTTTTCAGCCCTCTGCCTTTGCCATTCATGCTGTGCAAGCAGTTCCCACCTTTTGATAATGCTCGGCATCACAATTCGGCCGCCAAGCTCGCTACCAGCCCAGTGAGAGCATTTCCATGCGAAGACTGCAGTGCATGAGTGGCGCAGATATGGTGTGGGGTTGGGACTCGGAATTTCTCCAGGCACCAGTTCTCATAGATTCCTACAGTGCAGAAGGAGGCCATTCGGCCCATTGAATCTGCACTGACCACAATCCTACCCAGGACCTATCCTTATAACCCCAAGCATTTACCCTAGTCAGTCTCCCTGACACTAAGGGCAATTTAGCATGGCCAATCCACCTAACCTACACATCTTTGGACTGCAGGAGAAAACCGGAGCACCCGGAGGAAACTCACGCAGATACGAGGAGAATATGCAAAGTCCACACAGACAGTGACCCAAGCTGGGAATTGAACCCAGGTTCCTGGCGCTGTGAGGCAGCAGTACTAACCACTGTGCCAACATGCTGCCCCTGACCACAAATTGAAAATCAAATCCCTGGAAGGTTCATAAGTTCATAAGATATCGGAGAAGAATTAGGCCATTCGGTCCATCGAGTCCACTCTGCCATTCGATCATGGCTGAGATGCCCCTCATCCTCATTACCTTTCAACCTGTTATCAATTAAAAACCTGGAAGGTTGGAAAGATGGAAGTCCAATTTTTGAGGTATGTTTCTGAGATTAGTCAATGTAACCTTAAACTTTTTGTGCATATTGATCCTCTGTCAACTATACTATATCTCAGAGGTAGAAAAGGAGTGGTGCTGGGACATTGTCCATAACTTGGATTAAAATGCTATGCAGATTAATAAGCTAAGTCTCCAACTAATGTCGTGGTACACATCGGTACCAATGACGTGGGAAGGAAGAGTGAGGAGGTCTTAAAGAGTGAGTACAAAGAGCTTGGAAGGAAGTTAAAAAGCAGGACCCCGAGGGTAGTAATCTCAGGATTGCTACCTGAGCCACATGCCAGTGAGGGCAGGAGTAGGATGCTTGGGCGGATGAACACGTGGCTGAGGAACTGGTGCAGGGGGCAGGGTTTCCAATTCTTGGATCATTGGGACCTCTTCTGGGGCAGGCGGGACCTGTACAAGAGAGACGGGTTACATAGATACATAGATACATAGAAAGCCACAGCACAAACAGGCCCTTCGGCCCACAAGTTGCGCCGATCACATCCCCACCTCTAGTCCTATCTATAGCCCTCAATCCCATTAAATCCCATGTACTCATCCAGAAGTCTCTTAAAAGACCCCAACGAGTTTGCCTCCACCACCACCGACGTCAGCCGATTCCACTCACCCACCACCCTCTGAGTGAAAAACTTACCCCTGACATCTCCTCTGTACCTACCCCCCAGCACCTTAAACCTGTGTCCTCTCGTAGCAACCATTTCAGCCCTTGGAAATAGCCTCTGAGAGTCTACCCTATCCAGACCTCTCAACATCTTGTAAACCTCTATCAGGTCACCTCTCATCCTTCGTCTCTCCAGGGAGAAGAGACCAAGCTCCCTCAACCTATCCTCATAAGGCATGCCCCCCAATCCAGGCAACATCCTTGTAAATCTCCTCTGCACCCTTTCAATGGCTTCAACATCTTTCCTGTAATGAGGTGACCAGAACTGCGCACAGTACTCCAAGTGGGGTCTAACCAGGGTCCTATAAAGCTGCAGCATTATCTCCCGACTCCTAAACTCAATCCCTCGATTAATGAAGGCCAGTACGCCTTCTTGACCGCATCCTCCACCTGCGAGGCCGATTTAAGAGTCCTATGGACCCGGACCCCAAGGTCCTTCTGATCCTCTACACTGCTAAGAATGGTACCCTTCATATTATACTGCTGCTTCATCCCATTGGATCTGCCAAAATGGATCACCACACACTTATCCGGGTTGAAGTCCATCTGCCACTTCTCCGCCCAGTCTTGCATTCTATCTATGTCTCGCTGCAACTTCTGACATCCCTAAACTACAAGGGGACCAATATATTGCAGGGAGATTTGCTAGTGTTATTGGGGAGCGTTTAAACTAGATTTGCAGGGGGATGGGAACCAGAGTGCCAGAGCAGAAAGTGGAGCAGGGGTAAAAAGACAGGTTAGTTCAAGCAAAATCACAAATGGAAGGGTAGAGTGTGGTGGAAATAATCTTTTGAGGTGTGTCTATTTCAATGCCAGGAGTATTGTGGGGAAGGCAGATGAGCTGAAGGCGTGGATAGACACATGGAAATATGACATTATAGCCATTAGTGAAACTTGGCTACAGGAGGGGCAGGACTGGCAGCTCAATGTTCTAGGGTTCCAATGTTTCAGGCGGGATAGAGGCAGAGGGATAAAAGGTGGGGGGGTGGCATTGTTGGTCAGGGAAAATGTTACAGCGGTACTCAGGCAGGATAGATTAGGGAGCTTGTCTACAGAGGCCCTATGGGTGGAGCTGAGAAACAAGAAAGGTATGACCACATTAATGGGCTTGTATTATAGACCACCCAATAGTCAGCGAGAATTAGAGGAGCAAATCAGCGGAGAGATAGCTGACAACTGCAAGAAACACAAAGTTGTGATAGTAGGGGATTTTAATTTTCCACATATAGATTGGGACTCGCATACTGTTAAAGGTTTAGATGGGGTAGAGTTTGTAAAATGTGTTCAGGAGAATTTTCTACATCAGTATATAGAGGTGCCAACTAGAGAGGATGCGATATTGGATCTCCTATTGGGAAATGAGTTAGGGCAGGTGATGGATGTGAGTGTGAGGGAACACTTCGGATCCAGTGATCATAATGCCATTAGTTTCAACCTGATCGTGGATAAGGATAGATCTGGTCCTCGGGTTGAAGTTCTGAACTGGAAAAAGGCCAAATTTGGTGAAATGAGAAGGGATCTGGGAAGTGTGGATTGGCACAGGCTGTTCTCTGGTAAGGATGTAAATGGAAAGTGGGAGGCCTTCAAAGGAGAAATTTTGAGAGTGCAGAGTTTGTATGTTCCTGTCAGGATTAAAGGCAAAGTAAATCGGAATAAGGAACCTTGGTTCTCGAGGGAGATTATAACACTGATTAAGAGGAAGAGAGAGTTGTATGAAATGGACAGGCAGCAAGGAACAGATCAGATGCTCGAGGAGTATAAAAAGTGCAAAAAGCTACTTAAGAGGGAAATCAGGAGGGCTAAAAGAAGACATGAAGTTGCTTCGGCAGACAGAGTGAAGGAAAATCCAAAGAGCTTCTATAGGTATGTTAGGAGCAAAAGGATAGTGAGGGATAATATTGGTCCTCTTGAAGACCAGAGTGGTAGACTGTGTATGGAACCAAAAGAGATGGGGGAGATACTAAATGGTTTTTTTGCATCCGTATTTACTGAGGAAACGGGCATGGAGTCTACGGAAATAGGGCAAACAGGTAGGGAGGTCATGGAACCTTTACAGATTAAAGGGGAGGAGGTGCTCGCTGTCTTGAGGCAAATCAGAGTGGATAAATCCCCAGGACCGGACAGGGTATTCCCACGGACCTTGAGGGAAGCTAGTGTTGAACTTGCAGGGGCCCTGGCAGACATATTTAAAATGTCAGTATTCACGGGGGAGGTGCCGGATGATTGGAGGGTGGCTCATGTTGTTCCGTTGTTTAAAAAAGGTTCCAAAAGAAATCCGGGAAATTATAGGCCAGTAAGTTTGACGTCGGTGGTGGGCAAGTTATTGGAAGGTGTGATAAGGGATAGGATCTACAAATATTTGGATAGACAGGGACTTATGAGGGAGAGTCAACATGGCTTTGTGCGTGGTAGGTCATGTTTGACCAATCTATTAGAGTTTTTCGAGGAGGTTACCAGGAAAGTGGATGAAGGGAAGGCGGTTGATGTTGTCTACCTGGATTTCAGCAAGGCCTTTGACAAGGTCCCTCATGGGAGGTTAGTTAGGAAGGTTCAGTCGCTAGGTATACATGGGGAGGTAGTAAATTGGATTAGACACTGGCTCAATGGAAGAACACAGTAAGAAGTTTAACAACACCAGGTTAAAGTCCAACAGGTTTATTTGGTAGCAAAAGCCACACAAGCTTTCAGAGCTGCAAGCCCACATCAATGGAAGAAGCCAGAGAGTGGTTGTGGAGGATTGCTTCTCTGAGTGGAGGCCTGTGACTAGTGGTGTGCCGCAGGGATCGGTGTTGGGTCCATTGTTGTTTGTCATCTATATCAATGATCTGGATGATAATGTGGTCAATTGGATCAGCAGGTTTGCTGATGATACAAAGATTGGAGGTGTAGTGGACAGTGAGGAAGGTTTTCAAAGCTTGCAGAGGGATTTGGACCAACTAGAAAAATGGGCTGAAAAATGGCAAATGGAATTTAACGCAGACAAGTGTGAGATATTGCACTTTGGAAGGTCAAACCAAAGTAGAACATACAGGGTAAATGGTAGGACTCTGAAGAGTGCAGTTGAACAGAGGGATCTGGGAATACAGGTACGGAATTCCCTAAAAGTGACGTCACAGGTGGATAGGGTCGTAAAGAGTGCCTTTGGTACATTGACCTTTATAAATCGGAGTATCGAGTATAAAAGTTGGAGTGTTATGGTAAGGTTATATAAGGCATTGGTGAGGCCTAATTTGGAGTATTGTGTACAGTTTTGGTCACCTAGTTACAGGAAAGGTGTAAATAAGGTTGAAAGAGTGCATTGAAGGTTCACAAGGACGTTGCTGGGACTTGAGAAGCTGAGTTACAGAGAGAGATTGAATAGGTTGGGACTTTATTCCCTGGAGCGTAGAAGATTGAGGGGAGATTTGATAGAGGTGTATAAGATTTTGATGGGTATAGATAGAGTGAATGCAAGCAGGCTTTTTCCGCTGAGGCTAGGGGAGAAAAAAAACCAGAGGGCTTGGGTTAAGGGTGAAAGGAGAAAAGTTTAAAGGGAATATTAGGGGGGGCTTCTTCACGCAGAGAGTGGTGGGAGTGTGGAATGAGCTGCCGGATAAAGTGGTAAATGCTTTAACATTTAAGAAAAACTTGGACAGGTTCATGGATGAGAGGGGTGTGGAGGGATATGGTCCAAGTGCAGGTCAGTGGGACTAGGCAAAAAATGGTTCGACACAGACAAGAAGAGCCAAAAGGCCTGTTTCTGAGCTGTAATTTTCTATGGTTCTATGGTTCTTAATGGGGCAACTTTAACCCTATCTGTTTGTCATTCGGATGACCTGAGTTACATACATGCTCTTTGAAGCAGGCAGCAAGGACATGCACTAAATACGACAGCATTCTTCTTTATGTAATCGGGATCTGAATATAATTTAACTCAGGCTTCAGCAGGAAGCCACTGTGGCTTTTCGGAAACCAGGACAGAATTAGCCCTTGTTTTTCCCCAAAAACGTTAGGCACAATGAAGCCTCTCAGGGGGCCAGGTTGGGATATTAAACTGAAATGCTGGTTGATCCCGAACTTTAGAACAAGACACGATCTTGATGAGTTTGCATGAGGATCAGCCTCTTGTTAAAGAGCTGATTGCCACTTAAATTGCCTGCTAACACTCATTAATGAGGCTGCACAGATCGATTTAATGCTCTCTCCGAACAGCGACCAGCTGATTGGGAGTAAATTAATTGTTGCAGAGTCCTGTCATACCTCATAAACTTTGATCAACTTTTTCCTTAACCTTCTAAATTCCAGAGAACATCACCATCCCTTGTTGCTTTTTAATGAATGTTTTTACTGAGGGCTTTCCATTTTCCATTTAACCACAAGCTTCAACAAATCCCCAAAACGGAGGGATCATTATTCCACAGCTACATACAGAAAAGACCAGCAAATACTTATAGAAATGGTTCAGATTATCAATCATTGTAATCGTAGTCAGTGCCTCCTTTCATACGGATAATGTAAGGATACCGGTAAGAGTGGGGAATCTCAGGACAACAGATTAACAGTAGAAAGCCATCAGCATATGGCACCATGGTGCATGCCGTCCTCCACAGGATAAAAAAGACAGAGCTACACAGTATACGAGATTTCTTATGAGATAAAATACAACTAATTGGGACCTAACTCAGCAGCCCAAGACCTCCAATGCAATGGAAGGATACTCCAGAAAAAGGGGAACATCAGGATACTGCTATCGGTACATATACAGATTTTTAAAAAAGTTTTATTTATTAGTGTCACAAGTAGGCTTACATTAACACTGTAATGAAGTTACTGTGAAAATCCCCTAGTCGTCACACTCCGGCGCCTGTTCGGGTACACTGAGGGAGAATTTAGCATAGCCAATGCACCTAACCATCACGTCTTTTGGACTGTGGGAGGAAACTGGAGCACCAGGGACAGGAGCCAGTAAGCCAAAGTTTCTTACACTACGCCATGACTCGCAACACAATTGACCTCACTACTCTCCAACCATATCAGAGGCACCATCCAGGCCCCACCATCACCCAAAATCTGAAACCATTTTTCACCAAGGAAAGCTTACTGACAAGGTGAAGAAAAATTGTCAAGACACCCATCAACAGGATATCTCAGGGAGCGATACAATTCTGCTCCTCCCGATAAGATAAGGGAAGCCCTCGAGAATTAAATATAACAGATCAGAGCCTGTATCAGCACCTCACTTACACAGATAAAGAAGGGAACTCCAGAGAGAGAGGAACACTAGGATTAGCCAGTAGACACCAGACGTGGTCGAGCAGTGCATACTTTCACAAAAAGCATTCCAGGAACAGGTCAGCATAACCCCATAAGAAACAGGATACTGCCTCCCTCAGGGGAGACCAATCCTCAAGATGGTGGACAGTTAGGAAGTCCCTATATAAGACCACTTGGAGGAGAATGACCTACTCCTCCATTCAGCCTAATCTCCAACCAAAGAAAGACTGTCATCCACAATTTCACTCACAATGGCAGCCATCATCTCAATGCCAGTGGCATTGCGAAGTGTAGGCCTGCTCACCATCAAAACCACCACTGCAAACTGGGGCCTGCTCCAACTGCTTCAACCCAACAAAGATTTTCTTAACTTGGCACCTCGTCATCAAACTTTAGCCAGGATCTTCCAGGAACATTGCAAAGATTATACATATCAGGTTCAAATAATTATGGGTTGTGCATCAAGATTTTGAAAAAATGACTAAAAGATGAGGAGCGAGCACCAGAGCTCATGAAAACGCAGCTACTCCCACACTTACATCACATGATTCCCCCCAGCCCTGGTTTGTTTAATCCCTCTGTGTGACTTAACCCTGGGAATCCTGGTATCAATCTGGTGTATCACTATTGTGCCACACATCTTGTAGTCAAGAGATAATCCAGTCTACTTTAACAATAAAGTTTCTCTCTCTGTCCCATGTTTGAAAGATAACAAAGATACAGCACAGTCACTTGTCCACTGTTTTCAAGAAGGATGTTACCAAGGTCACACAGCACCTTTGGGCACAGACTTTCATCGACACATTCCTGGACCTGATAAAATGGAGACTTATTCCCACTAAATAAAAGAGATGTTCTGACAAAAGGTAAGATGATGTCAGAGGAAGTGGATGCTGTTGATCTTCTGTATCTGTCCATCATTGATTGGACATTCGAATGGACAACGTGTTTTAATGAATAATTGACATGAGTTCCTGAGAAATATAAACGGACAGCCAAGGGGAAAACTCCCCTTGGACAAGGGAGAAATGAACTCATTCAGGCTTCAGACTAAGCTTTTGGTTAGGTAAGATAGACTGAAAACAGAAGATATTGACATGTCTGACCTCATTTATCCTTTCATCTGAATCTGGACTGATAAACCATTTCATCTATTATGATTGTACATCTTTCCTGCCCATTTAACTTATGTATCTTACCTAAACTTGATAAATCACAGCCTTGATTGGGTATTTTGTGACTCCCAAGCTAAAATCTATCCTTTAGATCCAAAGTAGATGCCTCACATTCACCTACATTGAAAACCATTTATCACAGAGATGCCTGTTCACTTAATTTAATCAATATCCCTTTGAAACTTTACATTTCCAACTACACTGCTTAAAATGCCACTTATGTTGTGTCAGCAGCAAATTTGGATATGTGACTTTCTATCCTGTCAACAAAGTTGTTAATAAATGCAGGGAATAGTTGAGGCTACAATACAGATCCTTGCAGGACCCCCACTATTCACAGCTTGTCATTTGGAATACCTGCTCGTCATTCCCACTGCATATTTCTCAGTGTGGGAGGCGGCCTACCATTGGCCTGTGGTAGGATCGTCTGGTCCCGCCGCTGTCAATGGGATTTCCCATTGAATCCACCCCACGCTGCTGGAAATTCACAGTGGGAGTACGCCGTAGGCGGGACTAGAAGATCATATTGGCATGATTAGCCGGAAAGTTCCGGCCCTAGTCTCATGTCTCCTGCCACTCAGCGAATTTTTACTTCAGCCAAAACCTTGCCTTTATTTCAAAATTAGTTCCTATAATGGACCTTTTGGAAGTCAATGTAAGACAAATGCATAGATATTTCCTTGTCCCTTTGAAATACCTCTTCAAAAAGTACAATCAGTTTGTCAGACATGGTCTTTCCTTATCCAAGGGGAGTTTTCCCCTTGGCTGCTCGTTTATATTTCTCAGGAGCTAACTCTCTCTGATCAGATGACACCATTCAAGTTGCTTAGTGACCCCACTGTTAACTATAGCCTCAAATAATTTCCTGAGAGCCAATGTGGTCGAAGTGGTCTATGATTCCCTGATTTTCCTCTCACCTGTCTTAAAAAACAGTGACTTTGATGGGTTTTTTTAGACCAAAGGTCCCCAAATCTAATTATAATTAGAGCATTTGCAATGTCCTCACCCATGTCCTTTAAAGTCCTAGGATAGAAGCTGTCCGAGGCTTGGGTTGAAGATTGGTCAGCTAATAGGAAACAGAGAGTTGGCATAATGGATCTTTTTCTGGTTGGCAGGATGTGATGAATGGTATGCCACAGGGATCAGTGCTGGGGCCTTGAAAGTTTAAAATTTATATAACTGACTTGGTTGAAGGGACTAAAGGTATGGTTGCTACATTTGCTGATGGCACAAAGAAAGGTAAGAAAGTAAAGAAAGAAAGATGTAAGGAGGCTGTGAAGACTGACCATTAATAGATGATGGAAAGCAATCAATAATTTATTCATATTCACAAAGTAGTTCTTGCCTCACAAGGGCAAAACCATTGACATACAATAAATGCAGATAGGAGTCCTTAACACTTCCTTGTACATAATCAGTTTTGGTACCTCCCCTTTTTTATTTGGTAGTTCTGGAGACAGAGGAGGTCTGAGACTATATTGTCCTTGCTGTTTTGGGGTGAGTACTGACAACAGCAGGTGTGACAAACCATTTTTGGAAACTTCCTGGACTTGCAGTTCCCAAAGTCAGGTGATCTGTGGCAGCCATTTTAAAAGTCCAACAACATCCATTTTTAAAGAAAGAACAGTTTTAACAATTTATAATACTCTTATAATTACTTGGCATGACACCATTGTGGGTTGTGATGGTATGTGAGATACCATCAGAACCCAATCTCGTTGTCTACTTTATGGCTGGACCATGTAATTTTCTATAGTTTCTTGCCACTTACCACACAGAGCAGGTAGAAAGTTGATTGGTGGGATTTAAGATAAGCCTGGGTTTATTTCTGTGGAATTAGTTGAGCTTGCATTTCGACTTGCCAGCCACATTCACAATTCCAAACACTCTGAATTGACATTCTTGCGACCACAGATTTAAATTTCCAACTGCCTTCCATGGAAGAAACAAAATTCCTAGCCTTGTCTCAAATACCTAACCTTGCTAGAATCCAGGAATTGCTCCCCTTCCCTCGTGCTTTTTCCCAGAGGGAGAGGCACTAATCATTTTCACCCAAGGACTCCGATGCAACTCCAGAATCCTGATTAATAGCACACTTGAAAAGAATCCAGACTAACTCCTAAATATTTACTCAGTAGTGTTAGCCTACCCACTCTGCTGTTTAAGTTAAATTGCTTTACATTTGCTTGTGCTATGATGGATTAAGTTGATTTACATGTTGGTATGTGTAAAATATCTACACATCAGTTTGGGTTTTAAGCTCGAAGCTGAATTCAGTGTGGGAATTGTTTTGAGGTTTGGAAACATGGCAGTAAAGGTTTCTCATTTAACAGCAGGCGGTCTTTACATTTTCTTTCTCTCCAGGTCTCCCATCCATGCCAACCTGATTGACAGACTAGAGGCCTATTAGGCAGGAAAAATCCTACAACAAACCGCAACCAGGCTGGGATGGAAGCAGTAGGTCCAATGAGCGGGAGAGGGGGGAGGGGGGTGGGGGTGGGGGTGGGGAGGGAGGGACGGGGGGGCGGGTGGAGTGGAACAAATCTTGGGAGGAGGGTGTGACTTGTGGAAGGGGGTTCTTAGCACAATGGTGGGTGATAATGATGGTGATTGTTGAGGGGGTCGGGGGGTCAGTGGGGTGAGTCAGACAGCAGTTGGCGAGCTTTCTGATTGTTGGGCGAGTCACAGGCAGATTATAGGGTTGGATGGAGCTTAAAGGTAAGCTTGTGGGGCCTGGAGGAAATGCTCCTGTTCTTCGTGGAACACAATCGAAGGTGTAAAGGCGCCTCCCTCACTGCATCAGTACGATACATCTCAAAAGCCAGGCTTCAATAGTTAAAAATTGAATTATTGCCAAAATACGGTACACAGTCTTGTTAAAGTATTTAAATGATCATCCTGCCTCCTGCAGATGGATTGGTCATCTGTCTCTTGCCCCACCCCGATTAAAACCGGAAGTAGGTGAGTTTGAGGTGGGGTTGGATTCCTGTTTCAGATTATTTTGCTTTTTAACTTCACACTCAAATCAATTCTTGATGGGGGTGTTGGGGGGGGTGTTAAAATTCCTCCTCCCACTGCAAAAGCAAGGAGGGAATCATTCTTTTAGATTTTAGTCACAGTTCTAAGTGCATTGTGTGTAATCTTGGATATTCCATTATAGAAAGGATATTATAAATCATCTCTATTTTTAGTAGACCTTTGGTGTAGTAAAACATCACAAGTAACTTCAGAGGCATGTTGTCAGATAAAATTTGATAATGAGCCTCATATAGGAGAAATTAGGAGGTGGTGAACAGTTTAGTCAAAGAGGTAAACTTTAGGGAGTTCAGCATCTTAAATGAGGTGAGAGGGATGGGGAGGTTGAAGGAAGGAAGTTTGTAGGGCCTTGGTTGTTGAAGGCACAACCAATAGGGAACTCAGGGGTGCACACAGAATGGAAAAGATGATGCATGGATTCATTGTCACCAGGATCAAGGAGTTAGTGTTGAGAAGGAAATTAGAGCTTTTCCCATTGGAGCTGAGAAGGTGAATGGAGAATCTGAGTGTTCAAAATGCTGAAGGATTATGATCGAGTAAATGGTGATAAATTGTTGCAATTGGTTGACAACTCAGTTACCAGAGAACACAATCATAAAACAATCGCAAAATAAATGAAGGGGATTAGAAAAATTATTAATACAGAGGGAAATATGTAGTGTTGTTCCACTATCCATTATTGAAGCAGAATTTGTGAATACTTTAAAAAATAGTAGCTCTTGGAAAAAAATATTCAAAGTATATGGACAGCGAGCAAGGGAATGGAATTGGATGACACAGCTTATATGGGGGAAAATAAATCAATATAGACGTGATGAGTCAAATGGCCAGGTTCTGAACATCCTACTGTGTGATGAAGCATTTGTCGCTACGTAATAGCATCCCATTGGTAAGATGAGAAATCAGAGGTACAAGGGATTGAGATTGAACCCAGGAGTAGCTTTGCAATTACAGTCAACTTGTATTTAGCTTACAGCTTTCTCAGCTGTAATGTTGGTCCTTTATTCATCTGCACAAAAAGCTTCCCCATGTGCAACTTCTCAATTTCTTTCAGGATTGTAAATGTTTGAAGCATGTCCTCGATTTTCTACCTTCTAATGAGGACAAATCACGCTCTTTAAACCTTTCCATTGTTCACGAGTCTGAAAGTTTGGATCATCCATAACACTCCAGTCAAAACATCATTGAGTATAATATCAAGAGGTTAAGTGACAGATGTGCGAACCTATCTAAGTATTTTTCACATTGATGTAAGATTCCTAGCATGAATTACACAGTTCACTGCTGGAAATGTTGAACATACTTATTCATTTAATTGCTTGCTAATTATACTTTTAATTTTATGTTAGGACTATGAGAGAAACTCATTTTTTGTCCTAATGCTTGATCGATTGTCAGTATGTTGATATAGAGCTTGCATTTTGAATTGTCCTTTTTTCTTTCCATGATTTCAACAGATAGGCAATTTCTTTAACATTTTTGAATTTCTGTACTTTAATGGACTCTTGTTATTTTCTGCTTTCTTGTAATGTGCTACAGTGATGGCTTCAGTCAAATGGAAATAAGATGACGTCAATAAAAGACAGTTCATTTGACATTTCCTGTTTTAATTATTATGCCCCGTTAACATTGTTGCATAAAGTACTGAGAAAAATCACCATAGTCCCAGAATATCATAAGCTGCTCTCCCCTCTGAAGGAATTTAACCTGAGGATCACCACACCTCAGGTGATGGACAAGGTTGAGAAAGCAGGCCTTCATGAATAACATCAGCCAGAGCAGGAATAGAACCCACACGGTTAGCATTGCTCATGTAGCACTAACCAGCTGTACAGCCAACTGAGCTAAACCCAATTTAGTCTAAAGAGCATCTGGCAAAGAGTAATTCAGACTCGAAACTTCAGTTCTGTTCTCTCTCCACAGATACTGTCAGACCTGCTGAGATTTTCCAGCATTTTCTATTTTTATCCCAATTTACTCTAAGCAGCCATCTTTGAATTAATTTTAATTACACCATGCTACTAGAGGGGGCAACAAAGAGGGAAATATATGACAAAATGCTTTGATCTTGAAATACGCTGCACTCCCTCGCATTTACAAACATACAATTTATGCATTAAAATAAAAAATGGTATACATACACAAGTTATAGAATACAATGAATACAATTATAGAATCATGTCTCACAAATTTGATTGAGTTTTTTGAAGGGGTAACCAAGAAGGTAGATGAGGGCAGTGCAGTTGATGTTGTCTACATGGACTTTAGCAAGGCCTTTGACAAGGTACCACATGGTAGGTTGTTGCATAAGGTTAAATCTCACGGGATCCAGGGTGAGGTATCCAAATGGATACAAAATTGGCTTCTTGACAGAAGCCAGAGGGTGGTTGTAGAGGGTTGTTTTTCAAACTGGAGGCCTGTGACCAGCGGTGTGCCTCAGGGATCAGTGCTGGGTCCACTGTTATTTGTCATTTATATTAATGATTTGGATGAGAATATAGGAGGCATGGTTAGTAGGTTTGCAGATGACACTGAGATTGGTGGCATAGTGGACAGTGAAGAAAGTTATCTCCAATTGTAACGGGATTATGATCAATTGGGCCAGTGGGCTAATGAATGGCAGATGGAGTTTAATTTAGACAAATGCGAGGTGATGCATTTTGGTAGATTGAACCAGGGCAGGACTTACTCAGTTAATGGTAGAGCGTTGGGGAGAATTACAGAACAAAGAGATCTAGGGATACATGTTCATAGTTCCTTGAAAGTGGAGTCACAGGTGGACAGAGTGGTGAAGAAGGCATTCGGCATGCTTGGTTTCATTGGTCAGAACATTGAATACAGCAGTTGGGACGTCTTGTTGAAGTTGTACAAGACATTGGTAAGACCACACTTGGAATACTGTGTGCAATTCTGGTCACCCTATTATAGAAAGGATATTATTAAACTGGAAAGAGTGCGGAAAAGATTTACTAGGATGCTACTGGGACTTGATGGATTGAGTTGTAAGGAGAGGCTGGATAGACTGGGACTTTTTTCTCTGGAGCGTAGGAGGCTGAGGGGTGATCTTATAGAGGTCTTTAAAATAATGAGGGGCATAGATCAGCTAGATAGTCAATATCTTTTCCCAAAGATAGGGGAGTCTAAAACTAGAGGGCATAGGTTTAAGGTGAGAGGGGAGAGATATAAAAGTGTCCAGAGGGGCAATTTTTTCACACAGAGGGTGGTGAGTGTCTGGAACAAGCTGCCAGAGGTAGTAGTAGAGGCGGGTACAATTTTATCTTTTAAAAAGCATTTAGATAGTTACATGGGTACGATGGGTATAGAGGGATATGGGTCAAATGCGGGCAATTGGGATTAGCTTAGGTGTTTAAAAAAAAAGGGCAGCATGGACAAGTTGGGCCGAAGGGCCTGTTTCCATACTGTAAACCTCTATGACTCTATGTGACTAAACCAACATCAACAATATCTAAAAATCTAACAGGTTAGGTTGTGTAGTATAAGGGTCTGACACAAAAAGAGGCAGATTTTACCATCCTGCCCACCACGAGAATAGTATGGACGAGAGGTGAACTATGGAAAGGTCCGTTGACCTCAGGCAGGATTTTCTGGTTTCGGGGCGAATGCGGCAGGAAAATCCTGCCCATAGGGTTAGTGTGGGACTGAGTACATTACAGGCACTCAAGGAGAAATTTTACTCAAAAAATTTGAAATGCTGAACAAGCAAGACAGTGGGAGAGTTTCAGATTCATTTTTTGGCAAGTTGAAAAATGCAATCTTACGGCACCTCGTCAAAAAAAGGTTCCAGGAGGCAATTTCCACTAACAGGGGACAGGATGGGGCCTAATCACACTGGTGAAACCAGCTGATGAGCTCTCGGGGCACCATTGCACATGTAGCCCGATCTCTCAGTGTACTGTGCACTAAGAGATCTCCTGTCACTTCCACCCCACGGACATCGAGATGTACTACTTATCGCTCCCTGTGCTGGTCTCCCCACCCAGTCACCCCCAGACATCGCTGCTCCCCTCCCTCCCCCCCTCCCCCCCCCCCCCAATCACTGCCCAGACATCAACTCAACCCTCCCCCCCAATCACCACCCCAGCCGATCAACCCCTCCCCCCCCCCCCCCCCCACTGTGGAGGTTCCCCCTTCCCTCCTCCCCCCTATTGAGCTCCCCCCTGCCTCCCCCCTTAATGGTCCCACCACATCAGAACCTTCCCCCTTAATGTGTCTGACAATGCATTTAATTTGTGGTAAGTGTGTGTGAATATATAACCTTTTATTAAATTCACAAAATCCTGCTGTTGAATTCTTTAATTTGAATGCACATTCCAAGGATAAGAAAATCCCTTTCCAACCAAAACATACTGATCACAGGGCCAAGAGAGCACAAAATATTTTGTTAATTACACGGCATTGTGTTCTGCAGCTGCATTGAGTTACCCTAATCTGATTCCATTCTTAGCCATCAGTCATAGCCAGAAAATCTCCGACAAGATCTTCTCTTTCCACGCTCACACTATTACCTTTGAAGTGCCCCAGAATCTATTTTTGTTTCCACCTATTTCTAATCTATGTCGCAGCTCAGCGGCATCATTCAAAAATATTAATTTATACATGTCCACTGATGATATCCAGCACAAATGTATCACCACTTCTACCATGGGCTTCACTGCTTCTCTATTGTCACACTGCTTCTTGATATCCAGTACTGGGAGAATCGAAACTTACTCTACTTTAATATTGGGAAGACCAAAACTATTGTCTTCAGTCCACTTTATAATGGCATTTTCTCACTTTGAGTCCATCACCTGCAATGATCACTGTCTCAGGCTGCACTAGGCTGCTCAACCTCACTGATTTATTTGCCCCTGATATACTTCCAACCACATTTCCATCACCAAAAACACCTATTTCCATCTTTGTAAAACTCCCATCTCTGCTCCTGCCTCAGCCCATATCTTGCTGTAAGTCTCATCCAATCCTTTCTTACTTCCTGACACAATAATTAAACATGCTACAGATTAGCTTCCCAACTTCTACCGTCCATAAACTTAAATTCATCCAAAGGTCTGGTGTCTGCCTCCTATGCCCTTTGCACTCATTGATCCACTTTATACCTCCATCTGATTTCACCCTTCATTGAAGTCAATGGATATCTGACCCAAACGGATCTATTTTGGACCTATACTCATTGGAGTTTAGAAGAATGAAAAATGTTATCATTAAAACATATAAGATTCTAAGGAGGCTTGACAGGATGTATACCCTCGTGGGAGAATCTAGAATTGAGGGGGAAAGTGTCAAAGTAAACGGTCTCCCATTGAAGATGGAGCTGAGGAAGAATTTTTTTCTCTCAAAGGTTCAGGAGTGTTTGGAATTCTCTTCTTCAATGAGTAGTTGGTCATTGAATATACTCATAGAATCATAGAAACCCTACAGTGCAGAAAGAGGCCATTTGGCCCATCGAGTCTGCACCAACCACAATCCCACCCAGGCCCTACCCCCATATCCCAACATATTTACCCGCTAACCCCTCTAACCTACGCATCTCAGGACACTAAGGGGCAATTTTAGCATGGCCAATCAACCTAAGCCACACATCTTTGGACTGTGGGAGGAAACCGGAGCACCCGGAGGAAACCCACGCAGACACGAGGAGAATGTGCAAACTCCACATAGACAGTGACCCAAGCCAGGAATCGAACCCAGGTCCCTGGAGTTGTGAAGCAGCAGTGCTAACCACTATGCTGAGTTAGACAGATTTTTAAGGGATTGACAAGGGAGTCAAGGGTTATGTAGGACAAACAGGAAAGTGGAATTAAAGCCACAATCAGATCACCCATTCATGGTGGCATAATGGCACAGTGGTTAGCACTGCTGCCTCACAGCGCCAGGGCTTCGGGTTTGATTCCCAGCTTGGATCACTGTCTGTGTGGAGTTTGCACGTTCTCCCCATGTCTATGTGGGTTTCCTCTGGGTGCTCAGGTTTCCTCCCACACTCCGAAGGTGTGCTGGTTAGGTAAATTGGCCATGATAAATTGCCCTTTAGTGTCAGGGGGACTAGCTAAGGTAAATGCATGAGGTTATGGGGATAGGGCATGGTGGGTTTGTGGTCAGTGCAGATGTGATGGGACAAATGGCCTCCTCCTGCACTGTAGGGATTCTATGATCTTAACGACTGGTAGAGCAGGCTCAAGAGACTGAACAGCCTGCTCCTGCTTATATTTCTTGAGTTCTCATGTTTTCTCTAAACACATCAGAATGGAATGCACATATTTTTTGACTCATATAATTTGAAAGTATTTTCTTCACTAAAGTGTATTTAGATCTATTCATTAAATTTGAATTAATGCGGTTTACTCTTGGGCACCATTTTAAAATTCTTGTTAAGGGCTTGTCAAACACCAATTGATTGTAAACACATTGCTTCCAGTTGCTTTCCAGACCACATGGTGCCCATTATAAAGGTTTTGTTAGGACAACAGACTGAGTTGAAAGACCCAACACAAATAAATGACATTGTAATGACACAGCAGCACAAACCTCGCTCTGCTGAACGTACTGCAGTAGAAGGACAGAAAGTGCACGATCATAGGAGGATTGTAAGAATATGCTATTAACCCAGGCAATATATCTACAACTGTCAACAGATCAACCTTAAACTGTCCAAGGAGTACTGTTGGAGGAGATTATGGTTTCAAACATCATTGGGAATTTTGGCAGTCTTCAGTTGTAACTCCAGCAAAACCCATTGACAAATGACAGGAACCCAGTTGTCTCTGCTGTGCTACATCCAAGAATTTTTGTCAAGTTTATAACAGATGGAACCTTTACCTGCCCCTTTAAATGCAAATGTTGTCGTGGAGAATGCAGCAAGGAAGGATCAATTCCGCTTTTGGGGTTTCTCATTTCACAACTCATTCAGGGGTTCCATTGCAGTCGTGCTGAAGGCTGGCATGCCCACTGAGATGAATGTAAAGTCAAGGTCCAGGTCAAGAAATTGGCCTGGACAGCTTTCATATTGATGAGATTGATTCCTTGTTAATGAAGAAAGATCACTGGGATTGGCTGCATTGGCAACCTTTGTTTTCCAAAGGCAGGTGGGAGAAATGTTTCTCAGCTGGATATGACAAGGAGATGCTGGAAATCCAAGTACTATGATGCTTGTACCCACATCCCTCAAATCAGTGGGGTTCTCTTCCACTGACATTGCCAATGCTCACAGAGCAGTGGAGTCACATCCAATGGAGTTTTGGAATAACAGGGTAATGCTGCACGCTCATTCTGGCAGTTAAATGCCAGGCTAATAACAACACAGATCATGGAATCAGGCTAAAGATATTGTAATCCTATCAGACCAGTGCTCGTCGCAGGGACAGCTGACCATTTGGGAGGGTAGGATCATGGAATTTCCCCCCTCCTTGCCTTGCCAAGAAAGCTGTGCGGGAAGTTTACATTTTACTAAAAAAATAAACAACATCAGTACTCGGCTGCCACTAACAATAAGCAATGAAGGCACTCAGCTGTTATACAAGAACCCTCCCAGACAATGGATCAACCAGTTTGCAGCTCAGTGCTCCAACATGACAGATGTTCTGTTCTGACATGCAGCTCACGTTAGATTCAGCCCCAGGATCCAACAGGACTTGGATGCAGAAGGGTTTTGAGAGATTTGTCATCCCTATTGACTGCGCCTATTCATCACCGCTAACAAATGACACGTGATCATCACTAAAATATTCTGCATATTGATACTCGGTTTCTAGGGTCAGCCATTATATCTCTAACATGGCATCACCACTTCCATAAAGTGGTTGTAACAATAAATGAATTGCCCTCTGGATATCATACTGGTTTTAGTATATCTTGAGTTGACAGCGTCAGGTCCCCCAACATCATCGCCGGCAGCATCTAACATTCCTTCCTCTCTGTACAATTGAGTTGTTCAATGGCAGTCCAGAAAAAACAAATCCTTTGCTGCACAAACTCAACTCATTTGTACTAACTGCTCCTTTCATGCTCTGCAAGCAAGCATGTGTCTTACATGTCCATTTATATTCCTGAAGATTCTTTGATTTTGGAGTTAGACACGTGGTACAAACTAAATCACAAAGTTAAAATCTCTCCCATGGTGTTGAGAGCCTGGATCTTATTGGTCCTATGATTCTGACATATTTTCGTAGAATAACAGAATCCCTACAGTACTAAAGGAGGCCATTCGGCCCATCAAGCCTGTACTGAGCACAATCCCACCCAGGCGCTTTTCCCGTAACCCCACACATTTACCCTGCTAATCCCCCTGACACTAGGGTCAATTTATCATGGCCAATAAACCTAACCCGCACATCTTTGGACTGTGGAAGGAAACTGGAGCACCCGAAGGAAACCCACGCAGACATGGGGAGAACATGCAAACTCCACACAGACAGTGGCCCGAGGTGTGGAATTGAACCTGGGTCCCAGGCACTGTGAGGCAGCAGTGCTAACCACTGTGCCGCCCAAATAACAATAAATAATAATAAACAACTTTACAACAAAAAGGCACACGCCAAGTCCAGTGTTGTTGGATTTGTAACATGTGTAAATATGTAACACATTTTATAGTGTACGGCCCTCATTACTCCATGGTTCTGAGAACACAAATATGTGTATTTCTCTCCTTTAGTTTGTGGATCACCTTTGCAGTGTACTTTGAAGGCATTGCCTGCTGAGTCCTCCATCAGTCTACAATTGGCAGCTTCCATGCTACATCATCCTTTACTGTCATCGAAACAATATTTGTATTGAATGAAGGAATATTTTGTGGTTTCAATTTTAGAATACAAATACAGCTCATTTAATTTTTATGTATTGCAAAGTACTTTGCCTATGGACAGTTTTGACACTGCCTGTGTTAATATGTATAGGCAGTCTTCAATTTTGTCAGTTGCATCTGTTACCATCCCTGTAGAGATCAATAACTTTTAAAAAGAGACTTGCATTACTAGTGGCCAACTTAAAGGAATCTCACAAGATTTTAAATTTTAAGACTTCTACCAAAAAAACAACAACAGCTACTTCTAAACGAGCAACTACAATTTCAATCTGTTCCTATTTTTTCTCTTTCTGTTCCTATTTATTGGAGCAGAAGTGAGTCCCCAGTTAATGCTCAGCACCTGCAAACAATTAAATACAAATATAAAATTACCACTCCTCAGCCTGTGTGTCTCTCCACAATGCAATGCTGTGCAATATGCAATGATATATGACCTGGGCACATTGCAGGGATGCCTTTGAGCAATGGAGACATTTGAAAGAAATACTACATTTATAGAGCATCTTTCATGACTTCATAGTCATGAGGGTGTTGTGAAGTATAATCCCTTCTGTATTGTAGTTAATGTGGTAGCAAACTCCTATATGCAGCAAACTGCTAATGACCAGTTAATCTGTTATTGAAATATTGATTAAGGGATCAATATTGACAGATACCAGGTTTGACATCCCTCTGTTCTTCAAAATAGTGGTCACGGAATCGTTGATGTCTACTTGAGAGAACATTTGGGGCCTTGGTTTGATGTTTAATCTGAAGGACAACAGTGTAACATTTCCTTGATACTGCATGGAGTCCCAGCTGAGATTTTCTGCTCCAGTTTCTGGAGTGGGACTTGAACACTCAATCTTTTGATGCAGCCACGAGGTGCTACGCTGAGTCGTAGCTGATGGTATGAGTAACCTTATTGGGTGCTCCATAAGCACCTTTGTGGCATCCAGGTTTCGATTGTCTCTACGTTGCTTGCACGTGGTTCAGGTTGCAGAGGGAATGTTGTCAGCCAGTCTACAGGGTGAAATTTTACCAGCTTGCCCCGCCCATGGATGGACAGAGCGAGCTGGTAAAATCGCGAGAACCGAGAAATCAGGATGACGTCCGATTTCTCGGCTCTTGCGATTTTATGTGTTGTAGGTAAAAATACCTGAGTCTATTCATCGGTCGAAATATAGTGGTTTATTTGCACAATTGTGGGAGACCGTCCGATGCCTAACATGGCCTCAGACTTCTCAGCAAATACAGGTTAAAAACATATATTTATACCCCCCCTTTCACATTCAGTTTCCCAGGCCTCACAGGTTCCCAGGCTGTGGCTTGTCTTCCATCGCGTGAACCTTGCTGTCTTGGCGGTTTCTTCACGGTTGTCTCAAGGCCATGACTGCTGTTCTCTGAACACAGGTGGGGTAACATACAAGGTTACAGTCTCGTACAAACAAGTTAACTGGCATACAACAATTTATATATGTTCGTAGGTACTTGTATAATGTATATCGGTACAGGTTATGATGAATATATATGAATGTATCATTATACAATCACAGAAGGCCTACATGTAGGCTTCTACTGTTACACAGCGGTACGTATTAAAGAATACAAAATGGCGGGGTGAGCCACATTCCGGAACAGATTAGCCGGCACAACATATTCTTGTATACCACAGCTGCTACCCTTATCTGTTCTTGGATACATGAGCATGAAAACACCCTAACGTAAACATGAGTTCTACAGTGTTTCTCACACAATCTCAGAATAGCACAGAATTCACTTTGACACTTTGAGTGTTAGAGTTCATTAACCCATTCCCGTCTTCATACCACACCCGGATTTCCAGCACGGTCAGCCTCTCACTGGAAATGGGCAAGAGGCTGTTTAATTTATTTAAATTTATGTGAATGTTCATTTCCATGTGTTTGGCGAGCCTGGCGCTCAATTATCCGGGCTCGCTTGCCTTTATGGCCTTGCCGGGAGAGGTTCTCTCCGGCGAGGAAAACACCTGCTTCCCATGAACGGGGAACCGTTGTGTTGGCCTCGCCAGTGGAGGCCTTTCAGGGAGGCTAAGTGCAAGGCAGGGGTGCCCTTTGGGCAGTACCAGACTGGCAGTGCCAGCCTGGCACCTGGGCAGTGCCCACTGGGCACCTGGGCAATGCCCACTGGGCAATGCCCACCGGGCAGTGCTGGGATGCGGCCAATGCAGCATGCCAAAGGGGTTGGGGACTGTGGGCACGTACCAATGGGGGGGGGGGGGTGGGGGCGCTGTGACTCTGCCAGTGATTGATGGGGGAGAGAACAGTGGCTGCGAACGGTCTGAGCGGCAAAGGCATGGCAGAGCTGCATATTGGGCTGCAGGCCCCTGCAATTGCGGGGAGGGGAGCCAGTTGAGGAGGCCTGCAGTAGCAGGGGCCTGACAGCTCTCTCCCTGTCTGTCAGACCCCTGCTACTGCTAATGCGCATGTGCAGCATCAGAGGTCTGCACATGCACAATACCTTCCTGTATAGGCTGGCTGGCAAGATAAGCCCCGCCCACAGCCTCCCTGGCTCGAAGCTGACTAGCTTATCTTTTCAGAGACAGAGTGCGTAAGATTGGGTGTGAAAACTTGCCCAAAAAACGGATCTCGAGCTCTCACATTTTCAGACTAGCTGGATACTTAGAAAAAATCTCATAAAATTCCACCCATTGGGCGCCGCCCGAGGTTCGCAAGATCCCACCCGAGCCCCACGGAGAATGCCATTCTTCGAGCCTCGCCTGTCCCCGGAATCGGGGTGGGCGTGCCGGCAAAATTCTGGCCATTGTCTCTCCACCCCCACACCCCCACCAAACAACTGTCTTGTCAGGTTCCTCACTGGCAGTGAATGGTAGACCCTCTTAGCATAGCATAGCAATTGGTAATACAGGTCATTACCTGTGACCTTTTCATGACTGAAGTTCCACCGCTTTCAAGACGCAAACTTGTATAATGGCCTTTCCGTGTTACAGAAATCATAGAAATCATAGAAACCCTAATGTACAGAAAGAGGCCATTTGGCCCATCGAGTCTGCACCAACCACAATCCCACCCAGGCCCTACCCCCTTATCCCTACATATTTACCCACTAATCCCTCTAACCTACACATCTCAGGACACTAAGGGCAATTTTTAGCATGGCCAATCAACCTAACCCGCACATCTTTGGACTGTGGGAGGAAACCAGAGCACCCGGAGGAAACTCACGCAGACACGAGGAGAATGTGCAAACTCCACACAGACAGTGACCCAAGCCGAGAATCGAACCCAGGTCCCTGGAGCTGTGAAGCAGCAGTGCTAACCACTGTGCTACCGTGCCGCCCGGTACAAGAGAGGTTTCCAAAATGTCTTGGCACTGGTCACTAGGTACTGTAACTGGTTAGTAGCTGGACATTGTGAGAGTGGTAACCTGCTCTAATGAAGAAGGTTACTGACCTTTGTCTTGTGTGGACATACCGAATGCCAAAGTTGAAATGCCTTTGCGGCACTGTTGACAAAATCAGGCCACAACTCTATGTGCCAACTGAAAAAAAGCAAAACAAATTGCCCTGCCCTAGGGAAATGAAAGTGTCAACATCCTAAAGGTTCTGATATTTTAACACAAATCTGGAACTTGCCTTAAAATATTTGTGGAAAAAATCAATATAGCAACAAATTACTTTCTGGCCAGAAAGAATTAATATTGAAGTAATTTTCCTCAGTTTTTATTTCCAATTCACTTGTAATTCCTTTGAGGCTTTGCACAATGAAGCACCTCTCTGGAGAAATGTTTTAGAATTCAGATCAGACTCACTTCATCTGAAACAGCTTGTTATGGCAAAACGAGAGGACTGCAGCCTCACCAATACAGCAACGTGTAATTGTTAAAAATAGTGAAATTGCATTGCAAAGCAAAAATATCAGGGAGGCAAATAAAAGTCAGCTCATATTCTTTCAGTGATATTACAAATTATCATCCGGAGACAATTTTTTTCAACATACCTTTTTAATGTGACGTCAGTTAGAAATGTTAGCGAAAGCAGAGAGGGCTCAGTGCAAACAATTTCTTATTGCCTCTGGCATTACAAGGATTGGTAATACAGGTCATTACCTGTGACCTTTTCATGACTGAAGTTCCACCATTTTCAAGACGCAAACTTGTATAATGGCCTTTCCGTGGTACAAGAGAGGTTTCCAAAATGTCAGGCACATCGATAAACTATATTTGTAACACATACTCCAAAATTCATTTCTGTTTGGTTTGCTCTTGTGGGATCCTTTAGCTTACAACCTGACCTTTTATTTCAATCAATGGTAAATTCAAGTGTGGAGCTGTGAACTGGTTGAATATTCTTATGTTATACTCGCTTCTCATTTGTCAGCATCCTTTGTGGCTTGGATTAATTGCCTGTTTGCAGGAGAAACTGGAGGAGATTTTATTAATGTGATCTGTGACAGTTCAGTTATGCCTAATGTGTTCTGAATAAACATTCCTCGACTGCACAAAAGAAAGCCATTTCCTACTTATTTCTACCCATCCTATTCATCCTACATTTGGTAGACCTGATGTTATGTCGGCATGCACCATTATAGTCATTCCACAGCTCCTCACACCCCACCACCCCACTTCCTGTGAGGACCCCATCCCGTTCTCCCATTCGTCACATCTGGACAATGTGAAATTTCAGACACATATAAAGAGCAATTAGTCACCTCGCCCTATTTGGTTCCTCTCAATTCAGTATCCATTTTCTAATTCTACTGATCCAATTTTAATTGCAGCTTACAGCTGATGGGTAGCCATTGGGAGTTATAAACTTACCACTTGCTCCAGAAATAAGGTCCGGAGTATTTAATCTTAGACTTCAATCAAACTCTGTCAGTTCCAGTTAAACGTCACACAGAGATTCCTGCTTCATCCATCCAGCTTCCACAAGGAGAGTTAAAAAAACATTTTTTTTTAGAATCTACCTTTTTAGCCTCGCCTCGTCCTTGCTATCTTCATCCACTGCAGACAAGTACTGATATACATATCTAGGCAGGCATCTTTACTTCCTACTCATTTGAGCAGGTTAAAATTAAGGCCAGATAACTGACATGAAATAAATATTCTGGAAAAACTGGGGTTACATTGGGACAAAAAAAAATGGAATTTAAAAAAGCGGTTAAGATAAAGGAGAAAGGTCACAGTCTAAAGATGTTGAACTCAATGTTCAGTCCCGAAGGCTGTAATTGGAATAAAAGCAAAATACTGAGGATGCTGGAATCTGAAACAAAAACAGAAAATGCTGGAAAATCTCAGCAGATCTGACAGCATCTGTGGGGACAGAATAGAGCCAATAGACTTGAAACATTGCCTCTATTCTCTCCCCACAGATGCTGTCAGACCCGCTGAGATTTTCCAGCATTTTCTGTGTCTTTTCCTCTAGTTTGCGTTGAGCTTCATTGGAGCATTGCAACAGGCCAAGTACAGACATGTGAGAGTCGGTGTAATCAACATTGGTGGTCAGTCTATCATTGGAAATGGAGATAGAAAGGGTCTGCCAACACCAAACTGGATAAATATTTGGTGTGGCTATGAGTACCCCCGTGGACCCTAGTTATACCAATCTTTTTGAGGAGAATTCTTTGTTTGAGTCCTACTCAGGCCCCTCCCACAACTCTTTTTCCAATTCATCAATGACTGTATCAGTGCTACTTCATGATCTCATCTGGACCTGGAAATATTTTTTGATTTTGCTTTCAATTTCCACCCCTCTCTCACCTTAACATGGTCCATCTCTGACGATTCCCGTCCTTGACTTCCCTGTCTTTATTCTGATGATAGACCGACCATCAATATTCATTACAAGCCCACCGACTCCTACAGCTACCTTGACTACAGCTCCTCACACCCCACCACCCCACTTCCTGTAAGGACCCATCCTGTTTTCCCATTCATCACATCTGTTCGGATAATGCAACCTTTGAAAACGGCACTTATGTTATGTCTGCCTTACTCCTTAACCAATGTTGCCCCCCCCACCCCCCGCCACCCCACCACCCCCCCATCCCCCCACTTCCGTGGTTGGCAGGGCAATCAAAGGGTTCAACCCATTTCACACACCTCTCCCCTCACCTCTTCCCCTCCCTCTAGGAACATAGGGTCTCCATTGTCCTCACATTTCACATCACTAGCTTCCGCATTCAAAGGGTCATCATCTGCCATTTCTGACAAATCCCACATGATGATACCATAAAACAAATCTAAACTCCTATCAGTATTCCGCAGGGACTTCCCTCCATGACACCATAGTCCACTCCTCCAAATCCTCATCCTCTTCCCATGCAATTACAGAAGATGCAACACCTGCCCCTTTACCACCTCCCTCTTCACTGTTCAAAGCCCTCAACACTCCTTTCAGGTGAAGCAACATTTCACTTGCGCCTCCTTCAATTTGGTCTACTGTATTCATTGCCCCTAATGTGGTCTCCTCTATATTGAGCAGACAAAAAGCAAACTAAGAGACTGTTTTGCGGAATACCTTTGCACCGTCTGCAAGCATGACCCCAACCTTCCTGTTGCTTGCCGTTTCAACTCAGCCTCTTGCTCTCTGGCCCACATGTCTATCCTTGGCCTGATGTAGTGCTCCAGTGAAACCCAACATAAACTGAAAGTCTCATCTTCCGACTCGGTATGTTTCAGTCCTCAGGACTCAACATTGAGTTCAACAACTTTAGTTTGAGACCTCTCCCCACCCAGCCATCGCCCCCCCACACCCCCGCCCCCCCACACACACACACACCCACTCCACACCCCTCTCACCCCAACTGCCAACTTCCCCACCGGGCCATCTGTCACTGCTTCTTATGTTTTGCTTTCACTGAGCATTGACCTTTGTTCTCCTATTAACACATTCTGCTATCTTATCTTTCTGCCACTATCTGCACCTTCTATAGACCTTCACGCTGCCATTAATGCTTCTGCTGTCTTATGTCCTACACACTTTTGTTGCAATCTCTCCTACGTCCTATCTCTCCACTGATTTCTGACCTCCTACTTTGCTCCACCTTCTCCAGTACAGTATATAATCCATCAAATTTCTCCCTCTCTTTAACTCTGAAGAAGAGTCATAGAAACTCGAAACATGAACTCTGTTTCTCTCTTCACAGCTGCTACTAGATCTTATGAGTTTTTCTAATTTTATTTCAGATTTCCAGCATCCACAGTATTCAATGAATTTCTATGCTAAGATATTCCATTTCCTTGTTACCATTGTGCGATTTACATTTCATTGAATCCCCATTTATCTAATGACTATTTGGGATGTAGGGAGAGAGAAAAGGAGTGGGATTAAGAGAAAAGATAGCATTGGCACATTGTAATTAGGATGCTGGTGTGCACATCACTTCCTATTCCTTAAACTCTGACTATTAGTTTTTGAAACATTTACTGAGTGAAAATTTGTCATCTTCATTAGTTCTGTTATAAATTTAAACAACTCCATTAGGGCACCTTGAATTTTTCATCTTTCCAACAAATCAACTTCAGCTTCTTTCAGCTTTTCTAATAACATTAGAAGGATAACCAGTTTGCGACAGGTAGGGACAGAGTGTGCAATCAAAAGAATGCACTAACAAATCGGGTCCATATAAAGGCGAGCATAAAGACTCTTTACCTGAATGCACGTAGCATTCGAAACAAAGTGAATGAGTTGATGGTGCAAATCAGTACAAATGGGTATGATCTCGTGGCCATTACAGAAACGTGGTTGCAGGGTGACCAGCACTGGGAACTGAATATCCAGGGGTATCAGACATTTCGGAAGGATAGACAGGAAGGAAAAGGAGGTGGGGTTGCTCTGTTAATTAAAGATAACATCAGGGCGGTAGTGAGAGACGATATAGGCTCTAAGGAGCATAATGTGGAATTGTTGTGGGTGGAGATAAGGAATAGTAAGGGGAGAAAGTCACTGGTGGGTGTGTGGTCTATAGGCCCCCAAATAATAAATTTGAGGTGGGTCGGGCTATAAACAAGCAAATAATGGATGCGCGCAAAAACGGAACAGTAATAATCATGGGGGATTTTAACCTGCATATTGATTGGTTGACTCAAGTCGGACGCGGTGGACTTGAGGAAGAGTTCTTAGAATGCTGTCAGGATAGTTTCCTCAAACAGTATATTACAGAACCTACGAGGGAGCGAGTTATCTTGGATCTGGTCCTGTGTAATGAAACAGCTAAAATTAATGATCTTCTTGTGAGGGATCCTCTTGGAATGAGTGATCACAATATGGTTGGATTTCTAATACAAATGGAGGGTGAGAAAGTAGGGTCCCAAACCAGTGTCCTCTGCTTGAACAGAGGGGAGTTCAATAGGATGAGGGCAGAATTGGCTAATGTAGACTGGGAGCGCAGACTAGTTGGTAGGACAGCTGAACAACAGTGGCGGATTTTGAAGGAGATTTTTCTCAGTACTCAGCAAAAATATATTCCTGTGATAAAGAAGGAATGTAAGAAAAGGGATAACCAGCCGTGGATAACTAAGGAAATAAAGGAGAGTATTAAATTAAAAACCGATGCGTACAGAGTGGCAAAAACAAGTGGGAAATTAGAAGATTGGGAAAGCTTTAAAAAACAACAAAGAACTACTAAGAAAGCTATAAAGAAAGGAAAGATAGATTATGAAACTAAACTAGCACAAAATATAAAAACTGATTGTAAAAGTTTTTACAAATATATAAAAAGGAAAAGAGTAGCTAAAGTAAATGTTGGACCCTTAGAAGATGAGAAGGGGGATTTAATAATGGGAAACGAGGAAATGGCCGAGGCCTTAAACAAGTTTTTTGTGTCGGCCTTCACGGTAGAGGACACAAATAGCTTACCGAAAATTGACGGTCATGGGACTGTAGGGGGTGAGGTCCTTAAAACGATTACTATTACTAAAGAGGTAGTGCTTGGTAGGCTAATGGGACTAAAGGTAGACAAGCCCCCGGGCCCGGATGGAATGCATCCCAGAAATGGCAGAAGTAATAGCAGATGCGTTGGTTGTAATTTATCAAAATTCGCTGGACACTGGGGAAGTGCCGACTGATTGGAAAACAGCTAATGTGACGCCACTGTTTAAAAAAGGAGGTAGACAAAAGGCGGGTAACTACAGGCCGGTTAGCTTAAATTCCATAGTTGGGAAATTGCTGGAATTCATCATTAAAGAAGAAATAGCAGGACACCTGGAAAAAAATGGTTCGACCAAGCAGACGCAGCATGCATTCATGAAGGGAAAGTCGTGTTTGATGAATTTACTGGATTTTTATGAAGATTTAACGAGTGCAGTTGACAGAGGGGAACCGGTGGATGTGGTGTTTTTAGATTTTAGATTTCCAGAAGGCATTCGATAAGGTGCCTCACATAAGGTTGCTGCAGAAGATTAAGGTACACAGAGTTGGGGGTAAAGTGTTAGCGTGGATTGAGGATTGGCTATCTAACAGGAAGCAGAGAGTTGGAATAAATGGGTGCTTTTCTGGTTGGCAGTTGGTGACTAGTGGTGTGCCGCAGGGATTGGTGCTGGGGCCTCAACTGTTTACCATATATATAGACGATCTGGAGGAGGGGACCGAGTGTAGGGTAACAAAGTTTGCGGATGACACAAAGATGAGTGGGAAAGCGAATTGCGTGGAGGATGCGGAAAGTCTGCAGAGAGATTTGGATAGGCTAAGTGAGTGGGCGAGGATCTGGCAGATGGAGTATAACGTTGACAAGTGTGAGGTTATCCACTTTGGAATGAATTATAGTAAAATTGACTATTATTTAAATGGTGAAAAATTGCAACATGCTACTGTGCAGAGGGACCTGGGGGTCCTTGTGCATGAATTGCAAAAACTCAGTTTGCAGGTGCAGCAGGTGATCAAGAAGGCAAATGGAATGTTGGCCTTTATCATGAAGGGGATGGAGTATAAAAGCAGGGAGGTCTTGCTGCAATTGTACAAGGTACTGGTGAGGCCACAACTAGAGTACTGTGTGCAATTTTGGTCCCCTTATTTGCGGAAGGATATATTGGCCTTGGAGGGAGTACAGAGAAGGTTCACCAGGTTGATACCGGAGATGAGGGGGTTAGCTTATGAGGAGAATTTGAGTAGATTGGGCCTGTACTCGTTGGAGTTTAGACGGCTGAGGGGAGATCTTATAGAGACATATAAGATAATGAAGGGGCTAGACAGGGTAGAGGCAGAGAGATTCTTTCCACTTAGAAAGGAAACAAAAACTAAAGGACACAGCCTCAAAATACGGGGGAGTCAGTTTAGGACAGAGTTGAGGAGGAACTTCTTCTCTCAGAGGGTAGTGAATCTCTGGAATTCTCTGCCCATTGAAGCAGTGGAGGCTACCTCGTTAAATATGTTTAAATCACAGGTAGATAGATTTCTGATCAACAAGGGAATTAAGGGTTATGGGGAGCGGGCGGGTAAGTGGAACTGATCCACTATCAGATCAGCCATGATCTTATTGAATGGCGGGGCAGGTTCGAGCGGCTAGATGGCCTACTCCTGCTCCTATTTCTTATGTTCTAACATTGTTTCCTGAAAGTAGGTATAATTTTTTCTGCCCTGTACTGTATCCTCTGAAAAGTAATAATATCCTTCTTTAGCATAATATTTGCAACTAAACATAATACTACATGAGTTCCAATCAGTGCCTTGTGCTACAGCTATATTACCTTTTGTATTTGAGTTATATCCTTATGATTGATATTAGCTATATGCTATTTGATTCTTTTATTGGATTTGTCAATTATTTTCTCCAACAATCTAAGATCTCTTTAAGTAACATCAGGTATGATTATTCCATTCAACATATTCTCCTCATATTGTTGTCTTGCTCCCATATTAAGAGTGGCAAATTGAGTTTTGTAACACCCATTCATAGAGGCTGCCATTTTGGACCAAGATGGCATCGAAAGCATTCTCAGCCAAGAATTGTGCCAGACACTGCTTATTGGTGTGTATTAGGACACACACACAGTGAGCACCTTCTGGGAGTGTGCAGAGCAGGTAAATCATAATGTCAATCAGGATAGAATCCTGATTTAAAAACAGAAAATGCTGGAAAATCTCAGCAGGTCTGACAGCATCAATGGATCTCCAGGTCGAATCGCAGGAAGTTAGTATGCAGGTGCAGGAGATCATAAAGAAGACAAATGGTATTTTTGGCATTCTTTGCTCATGGAATAGGTGCTAAAGAGGATTGACAGGGTAGATGTAGAGTGGATGTTTCCCCTTGTTGGACATTCCAGAATAAGAGACCACAATTTTGAGTTAGGGATAGCAGATTCAAAACAATAATGAAAAGGAATTACTTCACTCAAGAGATCATGAATCTGTGGAATTCTCTACCCCAGAATGCAGTGGACACCAGAACACTCAATAAATTTAAGGAGGCGATAGTTAGGTTTTTAATTAGAAGCAGGATGAAGGGTTATGGGGAGCAGGCATGAAGGTGGAAATGAAGCTGAGGTGAGATCAGCCATGATTGTATTAAATGGCAAAGAAGGCTTGAAGGGCTGAATTACTTACTCCTAGTTCTTATATTCTTATATTCATTCCTCTCTGCTTTCATTCTCAGCATCATCGCTTCACCATCTTAAAATCTTGACACCTGCCCTCTCCCACGTTGTACCATGTCTCACTTTCTCCTCAGATTCACTTTTGCATGATTCCCAGTACTTGCTACAGGCACAACAAATCCCCATTTAAGAGGAACAGGCTGGCTTTAAGTTCAAATCTAAGCTTAGCTAGAAGGTTACAAATGTTGGTCTCGCTGCTGCTGTGCAGACCCAATGAATGGCATTGTTAGCTCGACTTCACACAAAAAATCATTCTAATGAGTAGGCAGCATAAAGTTGGCACTCTGCCTGCGTTTCCATCAACAAGCATGGCTTCACTGCACATCATGTTCCCCATGCCCATTTTATCCAATTTAGCCCTGTAATTTTTCTGCATGTCTGCACTGCTCTGCACGTGTTCTTTACTGACCTCTGCTTTCATAAAATTCTTCTGGACCTAATTGTAATATTTCTTATTTTTACACAGCCTTGAATGATAAGACATTTCAAACATACAAATCTTGTTTGTGACTCTCTCATTCAATCATGTGTGATGAACAGCAGGCATCCTGGGATGAATTCCTCGGATAGACACCTTGAAGCATATTTACAATTTAAAGAATGACTACCTCCAGTTTCCTGCGCATGAGTTGTTCAGCACTCTACATCAACTCCCCATTCCCACAGTTACACACTGCTTCTGTTACCATTAATCCCCAATATGGGACCTTTTTTAATGAAATGTTTATTTGAAATTCTAACTAACCCCCTTGTAGTCACAACAGTAATACCTTTGGAAAAACTCCAGCAACTTTGCCAAGCATGGCCTCCCTTCCTGAATCCATACAGGCTGTTTTGTTTTTGAAGTATGTTTTTCCAGCTGTTTTCCGAATGGATTACTTAAAATCACTTCAAAGCTTTCCCATTTTAGGTTACACTTTCTGCTCGGTTCAGTTTAACAATGGCAGTGAGGAATCATGTGTTCAGTGGTGAACAAGTAATGCCCAATTCTTTATTGTGTTCAAATTTGTTCATAGACTTCCTGCGGGCATTTGAACTGTATGTAAACTTTTAAATCTCCAATAATAATCAAAATCTGAAGGAATGAGATTCTTAAAAATAAAGTTTCAAGCCCAGGTGGGTTATTTGATTTGATTTATTATTGTTACATGTATTGGGATACAGAGAAAGGTATTATTTCACGCACACTATACAGACAAAACATACTGGGTGCCTGAAATGACCCTGTTGCATGGAAGTTCAGGGCCGCCATCAACTTAACTTCCACTGGGAGCGGGTGTCTGCCCCTCCCCTCAGGTACCAGGTATGTGAGCACGTCACACAGGTGCCAGACTGTGTCCTTGGATTGGCGGAGCCAGCGACGGCACATGACCTCCGAGAGCCCCTCAAAAGATGTTCTGGTCCGGTACTGCCTAGATCTCCGCCTAGACCTCCACATCATCCTTCTCCTGGCCACCCTTTCGGGAGACTGCTCTCCCACCTCATGGCCAACAGCAGCAGCCGCCTGCCCTCCTTCCTGAGGGCCTACCACTGGCTGCTCCTGGAGTGGCCTCCCTACACCTCCCACCTCCTGAATTGCCGCCTCCTCTTCAGCTGCTACCATGATATTGAGCTCTAAATCAATCAGTCTGAGATCCATTCTGCACAGTGGGAGTTACCGAGAGAAAGATTGATAGATTCATGTCATTGCTTGCAACTACCCCAGCAAGACCTCCCCCCCTCCCCCATCCCTCCCCCACCCCTATTGCCTGTATATGCCGGCAACACAACACAATCTGTGGTGCCATGCATCATCTGATTAGGTTGCCTGCCATTGGCATCATGACCACAGCTGGCAGGGAGAGTATGCAGGTTGGTGTGCAGGCGTGGCCATTGTGCTCCTTTGAGCCATTGCCATGAGTGCAACTACAGCATTCCCTTCCAGGCATGTGTTGCAGGTCAGGGACACTGGGCAGGGACAGACAGTTATCACAAGATGGGTTCCCATTCACTGCAGAGTACAAGCAGTATGAGTGTCTATGTTAACCTGAGTACCCCTGCTTGGCGCACCAGCTGCCTGAACTGATGAGCCCTCAAGCAGCACATGGTGCACACCCCCTCTCTAAAACCCCAGAACTCAGTCCAGTCCCTCACCATAGCCCACAGCCAGAACAATGGAACATCCCAGTGGCTGCAGACAGTAGCATCACCAGCACTCAGTAAAGGACAACACCCCCCCCCCCCCCCCCGAGACTACATGGAACACCCCTGGGCCTGGGGACAGCACTTTCAATTCTCCAGGAATTACCCCACAGCAAGCAGAAAGTTTCCAGCCCCTGCCTCCAACCTCTCCTGCACTCACAGGGCTGCAGCTCCATAAAACTTAACTTCTTACTCCTGTTCAGCGCTGCCACGCCAACTCTCAACTTTTATACAGCAGTCGTAATCTCCGCCTGCGTGACGTCAGAGTGGGGGGGAGATGCTAGCTGGGGTGCAGATTCTAGTCGCTCACCCACTAATAACATGCTAAGGTATGTAAATGCACGGTAATATCCATTACGCTAATTTTCAGCGTGGTTCCGTCCACGCCAAAAAATATAGGCTGGGAGACGCGCGGAGGCCGGTACACCCAGTGCCAATCACGCAAATCGGCCACTGCGTAAATCTACTGGCCTACTGCATTAAAGTACAGCAGGATGGGAGAATCACCCCCATTATCTATCATCCCTGGCCAGTTGTCCACTGAAAACACGTAGCAAGAGTATAGGGGGTGGCTCACAGCGGGCCTCCCTCCTCCCGATCCTTGTTCCTTAATCAGGCATTGAGTATCTTTGAATGAGGGACCATCTGTCTCAAGAAAACACTCAGGGTACACTCAAACTTTCTGTATAATGAGTACTGCTCCCACCTCCATAATGAATACTGCTCAGCCATTGGTTTAAAGTGAGCATTCATTGCCCAATGAAGAATTTCAGTTGGTGGCAGGGTGGAAAGGACGTCCATCAGGCTTCCTGCCATCGACTTAATCATGCAGAGGTGAAAAAGCAGGGGGATCCCATCCTTACACCCAACTAAACTCCCCCCGTCACCAAAGTTGCCATTGGTGAGGGCATTAAATTCCACCCCAAGGGTACAAAGTTATCTGTCAGCTGAAAAACAGGTGCTACATGGTCAAATTTCTCTGGCCACCATGTTTCTCAGCTGGACATAGAAGGGCAGCTGTGTTTGGGAGGATCAGCAGATGATTATGGATTTCCTGATGAATTTGTGGATTTGATGCTGGCAAAGGAAGAAGGATCTGATGGGTTATGTCACCTGTTGGCAAGTTGAAGATGAAAATCTTGAGCAGATTTAAAACTCTGTTCTGACACAAACTCACAACAAGATGACCAAATTAGGATCTAGTGTATTTTCTATCCACTCCAAGGTATTTAAAGACCATTAGATGAAATTGCTGTTTTAATTAACTTGTTCCCAATTCCACTGCCCATTGAGAAATATCTTTGATTTGATTTAATATGATTTATTATTGTCACATGTATTGGGATACAGTGAAAAAAATTGTTTCTTGCACGCTATATAGACAAAACATACCATCCACAGGGGCGAAGGAAAGGTGAGGGTGCAGAATATAGTGTTACAGTCATAGCTGGGGTGTAGCGAAAGATCAGCTTAATATATGTCAGGTCCATTCAAAAGTCTGATGGCAGCAGGGAAGAAGCTATTCTTGAGCCAGTTGGTATGTTATCTCAGACTTTTGTACCTTTTCCCCGACAGATGATGGTGGAAGAAAGTATGTCTGGGGTGCATGGGGTTCTTAATTATGCTGGCTGTTTTTCCGAAGCAGCAGGAAGTGTTGTCAGAGTCAGTGGATGTGAGGCTGGTTTGCATGATGGACTGGGCTACATTCACAACCTTTTTTAGTTTTTTGCAGTCTTGATTGGAGCAAGAGCCATACCAAGCTGTGATCTATCTAGAAAGGATGCTTTCTGTGGTGCATCTTGGTGCATCTTAATTTAGCAGTAATTAAGAATGATCACACCATTGAACATTGACTCACAATGGAATGTACCAGCTCCAACCTTTCTGGTATAATCAGTTGGTATCTAATGGGTAAGAACTGCAACCTCACGCTCTTCCATGGATTTCAATGCCAAGTCCCTCAACAAGATACTATTAGAGTGAAATTGTGGTGGATAAGCGCAACCCGGACATCAACTTCCAAATTTCCATGGTCAACTGCACATATATTGATGACAGAGGTTGCTGTCTAATTTCTTTCATAATAATGGTAAGCATTGTGGCTTCACTATTATTCTCACTGCAAAATCTGGATTCAAACATGCCTTATAAGAGTTGTGGTGCAGACTTACTTTAAGAATGTGACATTAATTGTGATAGACAAAATGGACCGATTCCAATTCAATTGTTTTCCAATATATTTAATATTGTGACACAACAGTAAATGTGGCTTGGGCATAACAAGTGAAGCAAAGAAGGGACCAAAATCCTCATAAATATTTTCATTGTTCACGTTCAGTTCTCTTTATGCCTCCAAGGAGTTTGATTTCATGCATATTAACTTTCATGATGAAGCAATCAGTATCCTTTCTGGTTAATTTTCATTCTGTTTTTCTATTTCATCAGACCCTATACAGTATCTTTGTTGTCACACTGATTGGCACTCCTAACCAAACAGGTATTTGTTGTCACTCCTTGCCTTATTTATCTGTAATTTATGTCCCCTATGTTGCGGAATGCATTTATCTGGTTTATTTATCTTTATTGAATAATAACTGCTTATATCAAGCAGAAAGTATCTCCTATTAACAGCAAAACCATGCTAATATGTTCAAAACAACATTGTAGACAATGCTGCCAATCCTCTACTGTATATTATAATGCTAGCAGCTAGTTAATTAATTAGCTAGACCAAAGTCCTGAAGCAAATAAGGTAGGTCACTCAAAAGCTTTGATGCTTTACCCAGAAAAATGTTCATATTACAGCAGCTTATAAAGAGACAACGGTTAGCACTGCCAGGGACCCGGGTTCAATTCCGGCCTCGGGTCACTGTTTGTGGGGAGTTTGCACATTCTCCCCATGTCTGCATGGGCTTCCTCTGGGTGCTCCGGTTTCCTCCCACAGTCCAAAAATGTGCAGGTTAGGTTGATTAGCCATGCTAAATTAACCCTAGTGTCAGGGGGATTAGCAGGGTAAATATGAGGGGTTTTGGGAATAGGGCCTGGGTGGGATTGTGGTCGGTGCAGACTTGATGAGCTGAATGGCCTCCTTCACCACTATAGGGATTCTATGATTCTGTGATAAACACAAGAATTTTAGCACCTCTTTAGAAAATTGCAGGGCCTCTGGTCACAGTGTTCCCTTTCTGCTTAGACATGGGAATGCTGACAGAGGACCGGAGGACTTCAAATGTTACACCCTTGTTCAAAAAAGAGGAAAAGGAAATAGTCAGCAACTACAGGCCATTAACTTAACACTGTTGACAATAATCCAGGACAAAATTAATTGGCATTTTTTAAATTATGAGTTAATAAATAATGAAAGCCAGTATGGAGTTGTTAAAAGCATATCATGTTTAACTAAATTGATTATTATTTGATGAAGCGATATTTGATGAAGTTAGTGCAGTCGATGTTGTGTAAATAGACTTTCAAAATATGTTTGTCAAAATATCATTGGTAAACTTATTAGCAAAATGGTTGCTCATGAGATTTAAAGGGACAATGACAGTATGAATACATAATTGACTGAGGGGCAGAAAGCAAAGTGTAGATTCTGGAGGGAAGTTTGCAGTGGTGACTCACAGAGGTCAGTGTTGGGAGCACTTCTCTTTTTGATATATATTAATGGTTTGTACATGGGTATAATTACAAAGACTGGAGAAATTCAGACTTGTTGTAAAACAGTGATGAGAATAGTAACAGACTTCTGGAGAACTTGGGCAAATTAGTGAACTAGACAGAGACATAGCAGATGACATTTAACACAAAGAACTCTAAAGTGGTTTGTTTTGGTAGGAAGAATAAAGAGCAAGAGGGTATATATACATAAACAAGTCTTTGATGGCGGAAGAAAAATAATGCATGCAGATCCTTTGCTTTACAAAATAATACAAAAATTATGCTCTACCGATACAAAATATTGCTAATGGCCTAGCTTGAGTGTTGTGGTCAATTCTGAGCGTCACATTTTTGAAGCAAGTTAAGGCTTGCTTCCAAAAGGGTGTAGAGGAGATGGATGAGACTTATATCAGGAATGAAAGATTTCAGTTATGCAGTGAGATACCAGAGAAGCTGGGGTTGTTCTCCTTAGAGTAGAGAAGGCTCGAGGAAGATTTGACTGAGGCGCTCAAGATTATAAAAGGTTCTGATAATGTAAACAAGGAGAACCTTCTTGCAGCGGCAAAGTGGCTGGTAACCTGAGGATTTTGATTTAAGGGAAATAAATACAGAGGTGACATGAGATGAAAATGTTTATGCAGCAAATGGTAATAATCTGCAATGCACTTCCTGAAAAGGAGCAGATTCAACAATATTTTTCAGAAGGAAGTTAGATAAATATTTGAAAGAGAAAATTTACTGGGCTATTAATTGGCTAAAATTGCAATTAATTGGATTCAAAGGACCAGTACAGGTATGATGGGTTATATGATACCATTCTAAAAGCTATGATTTTATGATCCTGTTCTTTCTCATTCTCTTTTTCAATTATGCTACCAAATAAGCAGTCATTTTTGCACACAAACATATGAATTAGGAGTAGCTCACTCGGCTCCTCGAGCCTGCTCCGCCATTCAATTAGTTCATTGCAGATCTGACTTTTGAATGGACCTACCTTGCATTAAGTTGATCTTTCTCTATACCATAGCTATGACTGTAACACTACATTCTGCACTCTCTCGTTTCCTTCTCTATGAACGGTATGCTTTGTCTGTATAGCCTGCAAGAAACAATACTTTTCACTGTGTACTAATAGATAAATCAAATCAAAGACTGTAACCTCAACTCCACATTCCTGCTTACCATAATAACCTTTCACCCCCTTGTTAATCAAGAGTCTAACTGGCTTTACCTTTAAAATTATTCAAAGACTCTACTTCCACTGCCTTTTGAGGAAGAGAGCTCCAGAGACTCACCATTCTCAGAAAAAATATTCTCCTCATCTCCATCTTAAATCAATGACCCCTTACTTTTAAACAGTGATCCCTAGTTGTAGATTCTTCAACAAGAGGAAACATCCTCTCCACAGGTTTTGATCAAGTCACCTCTTACTTGCCCGAACTCTAATGGATACAAATTTAAACTCTCAAACCTTTCCTCATAAGGCAACCTGCCCATTCCTGGTGTCAGTCAATAAACCTTCTCAGAAATTCTTCCAATGCATTTACATCTTTCCATAAAAAAGGAGATCAGTACTGTACACAGTACCTCAGGTGTGGTCTCTCCAATGCCCTGTACAACTGAAGCATAAGCTCTCTACTTTTTTTAATTGAATCATAATGGCATTCTACTAGCTTAGGTTTTTGACATCTAAGAAAAGATTGTCCTTCACTACCCTGCCTTAAATTTGATTGTTAGAAATAGAAACAGTTGGGAAGTTCAACAACCTCTACCCCAGCCTCAGATTCTCTCTTCCAAACTCCTACTACTGACCACCCTTGCTTACCCAGCATGCCTAAGTGCCAGCTTCCCAGTCCACTTCCCTCCCACCAACCTCTATTATATCAGTGGGATGGTGATGGGAAGGCCCCAAAGTGTCTGAAAATGGCCTAGTACAGACTGGAGTTTTCCCTCCATTACAAGCCAATCATTCAGCTTCTGTAGGTCTAAGTGTCACTTGCAGCCTTTGGAAGATTTGCAGGTTTTGCCCCTCAGTGGTCCTGTCATTTTTATTTATCCATTCAGGAGATGTGGGCGTTCTGGTAAGGTCAGCATTTATTGCCCATCCTTAAGTGCCCTTGGACTGAGCAATTTGCTTGGCCATTTCAGAGTCAACCACATTGCTGTGGGTCTGTGGTCATATGTAGGCCAGACCAGGTAAGAGCAGCATATCTCCTTCCCTAAAGGACATTATTGAACCAGATTGACTTTTATGACAATCTATGGTTTCATGATTAAAGATCAGACTTTTAATTCCAGACTTTTATTGAATTCAAATTCTACTATCTGCCATGGTGGGATTTGAACCCGGGTCCCCAGACCATTACCCTGGGTCTCTGGATCACTATTCCAGTGACAATACCACTCCACCAATGCATCCCCATCTTTTGTTACATTGAACAGTAGCTGGAAGCTTTATTAATGTGGGTAAGTAAAGGAGGGGCACCCCAAATGCAGTTCTCCAGCATTAAATGGAACAGGCCTTCCACTAGAGGGATGGGATTACTGGCCCGTGTGCTCCCAATAGTTTAAAAGGCCTCTCAGAGAAAATGATGGCATTGGTGTTTATTTTGTATTGAAGCATCAGAATGCATTTACATAGCAACTGCTTAAAATTCAGGTCCCAATGCCAAGTTTGGTGAAGCTTCCACCAATTGTTTGTTCTGCAAAAGTTGTTGATACATCAGGGAATGCCACAGAGTACAGCATTCTTTCAATTAACATTTCTTGTGCTATAAGAGTCAAAACCCTTTTGGTTTGAAATCCTTTCTTTTCTGATGCAACGTATTTACAGTTCGCTATGTTTCATGAAATACATAAATACATTAAATGCTACATATAAAATAAGAACATTGTGCAATTCATGATATATAATCAATCGCTTCCAAATATTTATTTTCTCACCTCAATCTATCGTTTTGAATTTTTAAGCTTGTGCAGCCATCATCTCAAATCTCACGCCTGACATTGTTACAATCTCTGTCAAAACCTATAACTTTTAAAAAGAGACTTGAACTTCCAATTGATAGCTATTTCACATATAAAACTTTTACTATAACAAGCAGCGGTGGCACGGTGGCACAGTGGTTAGCGCTGCTGCCTCAGAGCTCCAGGGCCCTGGGTTTGATTCCCGGTTTGGGTCACTGTCTGTGTGGAGTTTGCACATTTTCCCCGTGTCTGTGCAGCTTTCCTCCAGGTGCTCCGGTTTCCTCCCACAGTCCAAAGATGTACGGGTTAGGTGCATTGGCCATGCTAAATTACCCCTTAATGTCCGAGGATGTGTAGGTTAGCGGGATTAGCAGGGTAAATATGTGGGGTTACGGGGATAGGGCTGAGATGGGATTGTTGTCAGTGCAGACTCAATGGGCCGAATGGCCTCCTCCTGCACTGTAGTGTTTCTATGATTCTAAGGGAATAAATTCATGATTGGCTCAACATTACTTCAGTTTTCCAAGCTCATACTTATATTTTAACCCACAGAAAATAAGTTTCCCTTTTTATATTTATCAAATATTGCATTCTCCATGGAATTGCAAACAATCCATAATTGCTCCCAGCTTCCTGTCGGTTCCTGTATCCCTATTTCACAGATGAGTAACTTCGAGTGACCAGCTCCAGGCACTTCCCTCAGTTTTCAGAGAGTTCCTTAAACTCATCACCATCAGTACAGTCTGTTCCAATGATTTTTCTTCCCTCTGATCTTGCCAGGATGAATCTCTTGGAATCCTTAGCTGGCTATAAGATGTGTCTCTCAACTAGAGATAGTTTCCCTCTCACATCCAACTGTGGTTGCTTACAAAGTCAAAACAGCCTCACCTCTCTTTTGATCACTCAGCACTGCTATCTGTCTTGTGATATTCATTGATTTGTAGAGAAACCTGTGATCTAATCTCAAAAATGACTTCCTCTTCCCACTTCTTCATGGCAACACATTAACCTTGCATTCAGGAGAACTATTTTTGACCCCAAATCTTTTTCACCTTCAAAGTATTTTACAGCAGAAATGTTTACAACCCAACCTCTCTTGGATTTTGGGAGACTCAGCCATTGTGGACTTAGAGACTTAGAACATAGAACATAGAACAGTACAGCACAGAACAGGCCCTTTGGCCCACAATGTTGTGCCGAGCTTTATCTGAAACCAAGATCAAGCTATCCCACTCCCTATCATCCTGGCGTGCTCCATGTGCCTATCCAATAACCGCTTAAATGTTCCTAAAGTGTCTGACTCCACTATCACTGCAGGCAGTCCATTCCACACCCCAACCACTCTCTGCGTAAAGAACCTACCTCTGATATCCTTCCTATATCTCCCACCATGAACCCTATAGTTATGCCCCCTTGTAATAGCTCCATCCACCCGAGGAAATAGTCTTTGAACGTTCACTCTATCTATCCCCTTCATCATTTTATAAACCTCTATTAAGTCTCCCCTCAGCTTCCTCCGCTCCAGAGAGAACAGCCCTAGCTCCCTCAACCTTTCCTCATAAGACCTACCCTCCAAACCAGGCAGCATCCTGGTAAATCTCCTCTGCACTCTTTCCAGCGCTTCCACATCCTTCTTATAGTGAGGTGACCAGAACTGCACACAATATTCCAAATGTGGTCTCACCAAGGTCCTGTACAGTTGCAGCATAACCCCACGGCTCTTAAACTCCAACCCCCTGTTAATAAAAGCTAACACACTATAGGCCTTCTTCACAGCTCTATCCACTTGAGTGGCAACCTTTAGAGATCTGTGGATATGGACCCCAAGATCTCTCTGTTCCTCCACAGTCTTCAGAACCCTACCTTTTAACCCTGTAATCCACATTTAAATTAGTCCTACCAAAATGAATCACCTCACATTTATCAGGGTTAAACTCCATTTGCCATTTTTCAGCCCAGCTTTGCATCCTATCTGTCTTTTTGCAGCCTACAACAGCCCTCCACCTCATCCACTACTCCACCAATCTTGGTGTCATCAGCAAATTTACTGATCCACCCTTCAGCCCCCTCCTCTAAGTCATTAATAAAAATCACAAAGAGCAGAGGACCAAGCACTGATCCCTGTGGCACTCCGCTAGCAACTTGCCTCCAGTCCGAAAATTTTCCATCCATCACCACCCTCTGTCTTCGATCAGATAGCCAGTTACCTATCCAATCGGCCAACTTTCCCTCTATCCCACACCTCCTTACTTTCATCATAAGCCGACCATGGGGGACCTTATCAAACGCCTTATTAAAATCCATGTATATGACATCAACTGCCCTACCTTCATCAAGACACGTAGTTACCTCCTCAAAAAATTCTATCAAATTTGTGAGGCACGACTTGCCCTTCACGAATCCGTGCTGACTATCCCGGATTAATCCGCATCTTTCTAAATGGTCGTAAATCCCATCCCTAAGGACCTTTTCCATCAATTTACCAACCACCGAAGTAAGACTAACCGGTCTATAATTACCAGGGTCATTTCTATTCCCGTTCTGAAACAGAGGAACAACATTCGCCATTCTCCAGTCCTCTGGCACCATCCCCGTGGACAGCGAGGACCCAAAGATCAAAGCCAAAGGCTCTGCGAAATTATCCCTTGCCTCCCAAAGAATCCTAGGATATATTTCATCAGGCCCAGGAGACTTATCGACTTCTGTAGTTGTCTCCAAGCATCATCTCCCCAACAAACAAACCACCCAGACTTCAGAATATGTCACACAATCCCCTTCATCTGCCTAACTTTAAAGATACAGACTGGGTTTATCTGGCCCTATCGGGATGGGACACACCATAGGAGATTCAGCAGTCCAGCCAAACATCCATCAACTTTTAGCATGACCGGACAATCCTGGCCGTGGGCGGGGCTGGTAAATCATAGAATCCTACAGTGTAGAAGGAGGCCATTTGACCCATTGAGTCTGCACCGACCACAATCCCACCCAGCCCCAACCCCACAACTTCATGCATTTACCCTGCTAGTCCCCCTGACACTAAGGGGAAATTTAGCATGGCCAGTCCACCTAACCCGCAAATGTTTGGACTGTGGGAGGAAATGGGAGCGACCGGAGGAAACTCACACAGACACGGGGAGAATGTGCAAACTCCACACAGACAGTGACCCAAGCCGGGAATCGAATCTGGGTCCCTGACGCTGTGAGGCAGCAGTGCTAACCACTGTGCCACCGTGTCACCACTCAGTCCCAAAACATAATAATCTTATCAAATTTCTCAACTGTAACAATGGGTGGAATTTCTGTGCATAGTGTACTGGCTGAACCGGGAGAACCGGTGTGCAGCTCAGCAGCTGCATAGCTGAGTTTTCTCTCCAGATTCTCTGGCACTCTGTGCTCAAGAAATCCGGAGGCATGAGGCATGGTCTTCACTGTCACGGTGGCCTGCAACACTTGCTCCACAGAGATCGGAGAGGCCGCCTCGATCGGCGCAATGAAAATACAACTCCGTCTCCGGATATGGGAAACCCTCCTCCCACAAGCACTGGGGCAACTCCCACCCCATGGATAAGGGCATCCCCACCAATCAAGCAGTGTGGCAAGCTCTCTCCAATGAATAGGGGGAAATCCCCTCCCAGTCATTGGGGGAATCTCCCCCTCCCCCGCCAATGAAGCTCCCCTGGCTCTTCCTCCGGCCATGCCACTACAGGATGCAGTGCCAGGATGCCAGGAAACTGTCCGGACATGTTCGTAATCCCCTGACGGTTATGCTTACCTATGCACCCCCAGTGGCTTCCCTGCAACTGCTTCATGTGTTTGACGAGCAGTTGTAAACCTCGCTGGCATAACGAATAGTTTATTTATTAGTGTCACGAGTGGGCTTAAATTAACACTGCAATGAAGTTACTGTGAAAATTCCCTAGTCTCCACACTCCAGCGCCTGTTCGGTTACACTGAGGGAGAATTTAGCATGGCCAATGCACCTAACCAGCACGCCTTTCAGACTGTGGGAGGAAACCGGAGAACCCGGAGGAAACTCAATGCAGACACGGGGAGAACGTGCAAAATCCACACAGACAGTGACCCAAGGCCGGAATTGAACCCGGGTCCCTGGCGCTGTGAGGCAGCAGTGCTAACCACTGTGCGGGCAGGGAAGCCCTTTAAGTATACTAAAATTTATTTAAATGGGTTCCCAACCTTTCTGAAGGGGTGCCTCGTTACTTCATCAGTGAGGGGCAGGGAAAATTGGAAAATCTCACAAGATTTTGCTGCCATGTCACTGTTTGTGCTCACAGATAACATGGGTGCAAAATCACTCCCAATGTTTCACCATAAGAATTTAACGTAACATCAGTTCAGTTTGGAGCCCACTCAATTCTGCTTTCACAACATTTACACATCTTAATTTTACTCAAAAATGGCACTCAGTGATAAATCCTTCAAAATAAGCTTTAAAAAAAAGCCTCTAACACATCTCGTCCTGTCCAGCTACCTTTCACAGATCTCTTCCTTTTGTTCCTTTTTTGCCCCTTCTTTTTCTTGGCTCTGTACTTTCATAAAAGGTTTCATCACTTTTATCTTTCAATTCTGATGGAAGATCATTGACCTGAAATATTGGCTATGACTTACACAGGGTGATATGAAGTGTAAGGGTCAGCCAATTTGCAAGACTGGGGATGCAAAAACCCTGTCAATATTAATAGCAGGACCTCATTAAAGGCATAGAATCATAGAGGTTTACAGCATGGAAACAGGCCTTTCGGCCCAACATGTCCATGCCGCCCTTTTTTTTTAAACCCCTAAGCTAATCCCAATTGCCCGCATTTGGCCCATATCCCTCTATACACATCTTGCTCATGTAACTGTCTAAATGCTTTTTAAAAGACAAAATTGTACCCGCCTCTACTACTACCTCTGGCAGCTCACCACCCTCTGTATGGAAAAGTTTGCCAGTCTGGACATTGCCCAACTCCCCCACCCCCACTGCCCCCATGATACCCCCCCTCACTGAAGGGGTGCTTTCTGTCCCTAACTACTCAGTGGGGAGCTTCAAAGGCACCTGGTCCCTGTTGGTGGGGACCATATGTGATCCTCACTGGTGAGGACATCGACCGGTGAGGAGGTAAGATCAAGTGAGCCTGGACGATAGCATCTGGGACTCACTAATAGCATGCAAAGCATGTCATAAAAATTGAAAATAGCTTTATACCCTTTGTAGATGCAAAGTCGATTTTGCCGGCTATAACATCGCAAGAGGCGAAAAACCAATCGACTTGTAGGACAAGCCAACAAGATTGCCCCCTAAAGCTTTTGGTCCTCTTTCGCCAAGCCTCCAGATACAACAGATTTGCCAGGCCAGTGTATTGAAAGTATATCCCACAGTTTCACAAATCTAGTTCCTTTCATTTTATTATTCATTCATGGGACACAGGTATCGCTCGCTGACCAGCATTGATTGTCCATCCCTCGTTGCCTTTGGAGGGAATTGCTGTGACTCTGGAGTCACATGTAAGCCAGACCAGGTGATGGCAAATGTCCTTCCCTAAAGGACATCAGTGAACCAGATGGGTTTTTCTGACAATCAATAATTATTTCTTGGTCACCAGTAGACTCTTTCCAGATATCATTTTTTGAATTCAAATTCCACAATCTGCCGTGGTGGGATTCAAACCAAGGTCCTCAGAACATTAGCTGAGTTTCTGGATTCTTGTCTAGCAATAATACCACTAGGTCATCTCATCCTAATTCATACGTTTTAGAATATAACTTTTGGTTTTAGGAATGAAAGGTTTGACTGTAGATAAATTGGAGCTTCAGGTTAAGAAACTGACATATACAATTCTGCTGGAAATGTAACTCAGTTTATTACGTTTATAAGGTAAACCTGTGTTTATTCAATAGGGATAGGGTTGGTAGTGAGAACATAAGAACATAAGAAATAGGAGCAGAAGTAGGCCATCTAGCCCCTTGAGCCTGCCCCGCCATTCAATAAGATCATGGCTGATCTGAAGTGGATCAGTTCCACTTACCCGCCTGATCAACTATAACCCCTAATTCCCTTACCGATCAGGAATCCATCTATCCGTGATTTAAACATTTTCAACGAGGTAGCCTCCACCACTTCAGTGGGCAGAGAATTCCAGAGATTCACCACCCTCTGAGAGAAGAAGTTCCTCCTCAACTCTGTCCTAAACTGACCCCCCTTCATTGAAACCTTGGTCACTGAGTTTTTGGTACAGCCAGAAAGTTTACATTAAGCTAAAAGCTAGAAATTTGGAAAGGAATGTCATAAAATTCCACTAGAAATATGAATTATTCATGTGAGTCACAGAATCAAATCTATTAGCGGCGATAATAACTAGGTAACATTTCTGCTTGAACCACTCCACGTATGCCACATTGCCACAGAGATTGGCGTTAGGGGGTGAGAAGATTCCTTTGGCGGGGGGGCGGGGGTGATGTCTCTGTGTCTGTGTGCCTGTCTGTGTGTGTGTTTTGGCACACAGAAACAAGTAGCCAGTAGTCAGTCAGTTCAGAACAGGCAGAGAGAATGCATCCACCGGGAGCTAGGAATCAGCTGTAGGACCACCTGCTTTACAGAAACTGTAAGGGCATTGATGGCTATTCAGAACCAGAGGGAGATCCCAAAGTTTAACTCTCGAAGCAAGAAGGCAGCGAAGCCCACGCTTGAATTGAAGAGTCGACAGTCGTTTTTTTTCTTTGAAGAAAAATTGAAGGATCACTTAGCCAAAGGCTAAGGATTCCCATGAAATATCATACCTTGACGACTAATAGAAACAGAGGACAAATAAAGGTGAATTCTGGAGGGCTGTGGCATACCTTTGGGTTGGTCCCAGGAAAAGTGAATAAACTTTCAAGATTTTATAAGATAAGAAAATTTTTGGAGGGGAAGTAAAAATAGAACTGTGTTCAAAGCATAAATCCTAATAAACTGTAGTATACTCACTAAAGTTTGCTTTTGTATAGAAATGTGAAATCTAGTGGTGTAGTTGTCAGTTAATCAAGGGAACTTCGGATTTCTTTTTAAATGTTAATGCTTTCTAACAGGATTTGGAATTAGGCTGCTTTGAAATAAAATCCCTTTTGAAACTATTTCAGTATGGCTTGTTCTGAATTAATGTTTATATGCTATTTTTATCATTCTCAATAAGACCAGTATGTATGTTCAATGAGGCATTTATGTAAAGCAGTTAAGATTATTATTAACATTTAGTTCAACCACATCCCAAAATAAATCTTTCATATTTCTCAGCCAAGGTTCCGTGTGTCTTTCCAAATAGATGTGTCTCTGCTATTGTTTTTACTCTGCTCCATTATAATTAGCAGAGTTAAAATAGACAAAGACCAGAGGCCTAGTTTAGTTGAGTTTATATTCAGTTAGGTTAATATGAACTTGATCTGATGGAACACAAGTGCTATTATGTTCTTTCAGTTCAATGACAATGTAAGAAAATTGTACCAGTTGAAATTCCCATCCATATTATCACTGAAATAGAATGTGCAGAACCCCAAGGCAAACTTTATTTTCAATTTAGCCCAATTCCATCTCACCCACTACCAGTAATGATCCTTTACAATTGCCTCAAGCCAGTTCATATTGAATCCTGACAGACAAGCAGCATTCAGATGTAATATGCAGTCATGAAATTTCCTTGTTAGATTAAATCTCATATTTAGACTTGTGACTTGCATTTTTTACTTACCCGGACTCAAATCCCTTCACTGCAGATGGTTGAGTCAATTAGGTTCCACACATTCAAAGGAAGTTATTTATTGTCATTATTGTGTCCAATGACTCTCAGGAAGTATTCAGTTAGACTGATTATCAGACAACGTTGTAAAGGAAGTGAGTAATCCACCTCCTGACAAAGCCTGTCAACCATCTAAAAGACCATTTATGGGCCTTGGTTGAGGTGAAAAGGGCAGGCCTTTGTACTGGCATTGCCAGGTTAGGGTGGGTGGGAGAGTGGTGAGAAAAGCCCCCAGAGAATCTTTGGCTCCAACTCCCCCTTCCTCCCCCTCATCGCCCAAATTGCTGGCGGCAACTAGTGGAATTCTGCCCATAATGTATTTGTCTTTCCAAAATGGATACAATCTATAAAGTAGGCCCTGTTCTTTCTACATATTGGCTTCGTTCACAAATAACACTGTCACCTCTGAAGCAGAAGACCACAGTTTCAAATTCCACTGCAGAATCTAGTCCGAAACTTGAATGCACCACTGAGGGATTGTTTTTTTTTGGGAAGGATATTAAACCAAGGCCCTTTCTGGATATTTAGGTGAATGTAGAAGGCTCCATTGAACTAAACAAATAAAGCAATTGTGTTCTCTTGGCATTCTAGTCACATTTATTCCTCAGAAAATTAACTTGTCATTCAGCTCATTGCTGTTTATTGGCTCTCGCTGTTTACAAATTGGCTCCCCCAGAACACAGCATAGCTACACTTCAGAAAGAATTCATTGATTGTAAAGCATATTGGGACATCGCAAGGACATGAAAGATGCATATCTATGTCAGTTTATAACTTTACTTTGTGGGATGTTAGTACAAATACGTTGTATTAACTCTCTTACATCCTAGTGTGAAAATAAAACAAACGCCGTTGCTATAGTTATAAGTTTTAATTTACCATGCAGGAAAGGGATAATTTTGGGCACCTTCAAAATGTTTCCCCCATATTTCCTTTTGGTCATTGACACTATCTAGATAAAGCAGAAGAGGAGCAATGGGGACAGGGAGAATCAGAAACCTGTCAAGGAGAATGTAATCCATAAATATTACACGCCCCACCACTCCCCACAACCCCCACCTCCCATCCAAAGACGGTGTAGGCAACTTAGAACATTTGAAACATCTATCTCTGAGAAGATCTGCATAAGAAAAGTACTCTTCACCAAATATATGAGAGGGCACATTTTTGACTTTCTGTAGGAAAATTTTAAACTAAGCTATTCTCTCAGTGGCTATGAAGTTGACTATCAACCTCAGGCCTTTTAACAAGCCATAAGGAATCTGCACAACACCAGCCAGGGTGCAGCACAGTCATGTTTTGGCCATATTACTGCTACCCATTACAGCACAGAAGCCAAATTCATAACCTTTGATATTATAGTGAGGCAATCGACAAAACGTGTCGTATAAGTGTCCAGCACACACCGGGTTAATATAAGACTAAGTGTAGTATCGTCCACATGGTGATGTAAGAAGACACATGACCCAGATCCTGAGTGAAATGGGGAAACTGAAATGAATATACACTACGACTGATATTAAAATGTGCATTAAGTGCTTTAGAATAGACACATGTAGTGAGAGCTTTTGCTTGGGACGATGAGAAATTTAGCCAATACTTTAGGCATGATGGGATCCTTGGCCAAGGATATGTTTTGGGCAGCTTTCACAGACATTAATTGCTCAACAGGACAAAAAGGAGCTAGGGGGAAACTGAAGGCCATACTCAAAGGCTAAGGAGTGAGATAATGGGAACATCTGCTTAGCTAAGAAATTAATGAAAAACAACATGGTGAAGAGCAGCAAGATAAGAACTTTGAAAATGTTTCATTGAGAGAGGCTGCTTGGCAGGCCGAAATACACTCTCTCCCGTTCTAAAAAAGTCTCTACTTATTGAAAGCTCACAATTCAGAGTCAACGGGAATAGTATGGGGATAGCTCAGAGCTTGTACCCTTGACTATACATGTGTAAATAGCTCTAATAGTTAATAAAGACTTCCAGTTAACCCACTGTTGATGGCAAAGACTTCTTTAATATACAATATTCTGCAACCAACACCCTCGCAAACAAGGGTCACACAGCTTTTTTGGGTTTCTGGATTGTCCAAGGCAATGGGTGTAATTCATGGTATGCACCACACATGCAATAGGCCATATGAAGAAGAACTTCATTCAATAACCAGCAATTATAAAATCCTAATAACATGCAAGAAGATGCCATGATGGATTCATTCATTGGCATTTGGCCTTTGCTGACCTTTTCAGGCATAAGAATGATAAGAGGGAGGCACAGTGGTTAGCACCACTGCCTCACAACACCAGGGACCTGGGTTTGATTCTAACCTTGTGTGACTGTCTGTGTGGAGTTTGCACATTCCCTGCATGGGTGACCTCTGGCTGCTCCTGTTAGGTGGATTGGCGATGGGCTGGATGGCCTCTTTCTTGCACTGTAGGGATTCTATGATAACTATTTGCTAAGCTTTATTCTGCCTTTATAAATAGTGTATTCAACAGAATATTATCACCTGTACTGATATTGGGTAGGAAAATACCTAAAATTTTTTTGTAGGTGATTACTAACTGCACATTTTCAACATTCTCTGTACTGATTTTTAAAACATAATTGGTAGTTTGAGTTTGCCATGTTACTCTACTTTGACAATAGTGAGCTCCATTGAAGGTGACAGCTTATCCAATTTGGATGTTTTTCCATTTATGTCATTACATTCATGGTAAGAGCAAATCTATATAAGTCTGTCTTCAGTGCAGTTGAAAAACTGAAGCCTGAAGAATAGTTTCACTCCCATAAAATGAGATTTGGTTTCTGTCAAAGTGACCTGAACTGAAATGTTTTCTAACAAAAGCTAATTTTGATTCAGTTCACGTGCCAATAGATAATAAATTGAACTGCTCGGTTCAAATATTAAATTAAACCTTCTTCAAAGCACTTTTCTCTGAAGCTGCAATGGTTGCATTCTTTTGGAAGCTAATCAATATAAAATAGAACAGGCTACATTGTAGGATCCTGATTTTACAAGAAATCATGACAAGATTCATCACAAGTCCAATCATTCTTTCTGGTTAAGTTTTGGCACGTAGCGGCAAAGAGAACTGATGCATTGTTATGCCAAATGGATGGATTGCAGACTGCAGCAATGTCCCTTTACTTCAAGCTAGAAGAGAAGCAGATACATCCCTGGTGTCGGAGGTAGAAAACGTAACACAAAAGAGAAGAATTCAATGATGGGATGTGCTGTGATGCCTCTTGCAGTAAACACTGCCTGATTCCTACTGTCCTTTTATTCTGCTTGAATACAGCAAGCCACATAGACGTTTTCAGCATTATTAACAAGATAAGGGGAGACAATAACATAGTGGTATTGTTGGTGGACTTGTAGTCCAGAGACCCAAGGTAATGCTCTGGGGGCCCCAGTTCAAATCCCACCACAGCACATGGTGAAATTTGAATTCAATTTAAAAATCTGGAATTTAAAAAAAAGGCTAATGATGACCATGAAACCATTAGATTGTCGTAACAAAAAGCCCCATCTGGTTCACTAACATCCTTTAGGGAAGGAAATCTGCCATCCTTACCTGGTCCGGCCTACATTTAGCTCCAGAATGAATAATAAGAAACGTGCCCTTCAACTTCAGAATATACATGGTAGGTGCCTTTGCATTGTGGGATTTAAAATACAGATCTACTAGTTTCAAAACAGGCGAGTGGACTGTGGGAAGAACTACAGCAGCTGCTATGGTGATTCATGTCAGGAGTGGCAGGCTCAGCACCTTGCTGAGGATGAGAGGAAAAAAGCTGATAACAGCTGTGAGATTTGTGTAACTCCAATAGTAGCCCTAGGCAATATAAAGTGAATGTACATGAGATTGTTACCCTCTGTTTATGCCAATCACCTTTGATTTGATTTAACCCAGCATTCTGGATTTAAATGAATGGAGGTTGACCCTGACATTTCCTGTCCTGTATTCATACTCATATTTATCAACCATTGACAATCCACATTCAAAGCCTCAGAATAATGTGAATAAGTATTTAACCTTCTCTAGATAGGTTAAGTGCCACACGGGCTTATAATATAAGAATGTCTGTTCCAATTGGCAGCTTTTTGGCAGTGTAGTTCAGGCACCTATCAATGTCAAATCATCAGCAGCCCATTGCAATTTCATCTCTGAACTCTTAGAAGCCATAAAGGGCAGTTTGAGAGCCGCAGAGTATCCTTTCTCAGCTTACCAAATAAAATTTCAATCCTTTTAAAAAGTTGAAATACTGGAGTGTAACATTATTCTCAGCAGAAATAGAAATCTTGGTGTCAGCATTTTGAAAAAGCTCCCTCCTCCCCCCCCAAATGTTCCAATGAGTCACTGATGGATCTTACTGCCAAGGCAGGAAGGTCCAGTTGGGAAATTTTGCAAATCAGCAGACCCATCTCTTCTTTAAAACAGCCCCCACCCATTATATTCTCATTCTGGCAAGGCAGGGGCAGCATAGATCTGGGCCTACCACCTCAGTAGTGATGCGCGATATAACACACGAGAGGCGTGATGTACTCGGGAAATAAAGGCTTTTATTGCCAACAATAACAGAGCTACCATATACAGTACACGATCCCAGACTAAAGGGTCACCAGGCAGAGCAGTGACCTTTATACCTCTCCCAGGAGGCGGAGCCGACTGGGGTGTACCATAACAACTATATTAACAGGTAGAACAGCCCAACCCTAACCCCAACAGTAACATAGTACTGGCCAGACCATGGCTCAGCACTACCTAGTGGGAACCAACAATGGTTCACCACAAGTAGGCAGTTTGGTATTGACCATGGAAGTGGGCAAATGTTAGAACATAGAAAAACTACAGCACGAACAGGCCCTTCAGCCCACAAGTTGCGCCGGTCATGTCCCTACCTACCTAGGCCTATATATAGGCTTACCTATAACCCTCAATCCTATTAAGTCCCATGTACTCATCCAGAAGTCTCTTAAAAGACCCTATCGAGTTTGCCTCCACCACCATTGACGGCAGCCGATTCCACTCACCCACCACCCTCTGAGTGAAAAACTTACCCCTGACATCTCCTCTGTACCTACTCCCCAGCACCTTAAACCTGTGTCCTCTCGTAGCAGCCATTTCAGCTCTGGGAAAAAGCCTCTGAGAATCCACCCGATCTATACCTCTCAACATCTTGTACACATCTATCAGGTCACCTCTCATCCTTCGTCTCTCCAAGGAGAAAAGACCGAGCTCCCTCAACCTATCCTCATAAGGCATGCCACCCAATCCAGGCAACATCCTTGTAAATCTTCTCTGCACCCTTTCAATAATTTCTACATCCTTCCTGTAATGAGGCGACCAGAACTGAGCACAGTACTCTAAGTGGGGTCTGACGAGGGTCTTATAAAGCTGCATCATTATCTCCCGACTCCTAAACTCAATCCCTCGATTGATGAAGGCCAGCACACCATACGCCTTCTTAACCACCTCCTCCACCTGCGAGGCCGATTTAAGAGTCCTATGGACCCGGACCCCAAGGTCCTTCTGATCCTCTACACTGCTAAGAGTCTTACCCTTGATATTATACTCCTTCATCCCATTTGACCTGCCAAAATGGACCACTACACATTTATCCGGGTTGAAGTCCATCTGCCACTTCTCCACCCAGTCTTGCATCCTATCTATGTCACGCTGCAGCTTCTGACATCCCTCCAACCTATCCACAACACCACCAACCTTCGTGTCGTCGGCAAACTTCCCAACCCATCCCTCCACTTCCCCATCCAGGTCATTTATGAAAATGACAAACAGCAAGGGTCCCAGAACAGATCCCTGGGGTACTCCACTGGTGACCGACCTCCATTCAGAAAAAGACCCATCTACAACCACTCTCTGCCTTCTGCAGGCAAGCCAGTTCTGGATCCACAAGGCAACAGCCCCTTGGATCCCATGCCCTCTCACTTTCTCGAGAAGTCTTGCATGGGGGACCTTATCGAGCGCCTTGCTGAAGTCCATGGAAACCACATCTACCGCTTTTCCTTCGTCAACGTGTTTAGTCACATTTTCAAAGACCTCCACCAGGCTCGTAAGGCACGATTTGCCTTTGACAAAGCCGTGCTGACTACTTTTGAGCATACTAAACTTCTCTAAATGTTCATAAATCCTGTCCCTCAGGATCTTCTCCATCAACTTACCAACCACTGAGGTTAGACTCACCGGTCGGTAATTTCCTGGGCTATCCCTTTTCCCTTTCTTGAATATAGGAACCACATCCGCAATCCTCCAATCCTCCGGAACCTCTCCTGTCTCCATCGACGATGCAAAGATCATCGCCAGAGGCTCTGCAATCTCTTCCCTCGCCTCCCACAGTAACCTGGGGTACATCCCATCTGGTCCCGGTGACTTATCTATCTTGATGCTATTCAAAATTTCCAACACATCCTCTTTCTTAATGTTGACAAACTCAATCTTCTCAGTCCGCCTCAATCCTGTAGTACAACCACCCAGGTCTTTTTCCACCGTGAATACCGAGGTAACGTATTCATTATGCACCTCTGCTATTTCTTCCGGTTCCGTACAGACTTTCTCACCTTCACATTTTATAGGTCCTATTCCTTCACATCTCATCCTTTTACTCTTCACATATTTATAGAACGCCTTCGGGTTCTCCTTAATCTTACCTGCCAAGGCCTTCTCGTGACCCCTTCTGGCTCTCCTAATTTCCTTCTTAAGTCCCTTCCTACAAGCCATATACTCACCCAGATTCCCATCATCGCCTAGTTCTCTGAACCTATTGTACGCTTTCCTTTCCCTTTTGACTAGGTTCAGCACAGCTTTCATGCACCACGGTTCCCGTAACCTACCAAAACCTCCCTGTCTCATTGGAACGTTGTCATGTAGAGCTCCAGACAAACATTCCTTGAAAATCTGCCACCTTACTTCGGTACTTTCCCTCGAGAATACCTCCTTCCAACTTACGCCTCTAATCTCCTGCCTGATTGCTTCATATCTCCCCTTACTCCAGATAAACGCTTTCCTAGCTTGCCTGATCCTATCTCTTTCCAATGTTAGCATAAAGGAGATAGAGTTATGATCACTATCCCCAAGATGCTCCCCCACTGAGAGATCCGACACCTGTCCAGGTTGATTTGTAGGCCCTCTTTCTTCCCTGTTATGAAGGCTGCTGGGCCCTCTAAACCCCACCCCCACATATCCTCAGCTCCACGCACTCAATATGCCACCTCCATACCCGCCATGCCCCTTCCAGGATCCCTCTGCATCCTCCATTCTCATTCTCCCAGTTTGCACTATAGTACCATGAAGCATATATGAACGATGACAAAAATTGAAGTGCACTTAGCAAAAACACCCCTTCATAATTCTGCTTGGAAAGAAACTACAGCTCTTACAATCCAATAAAAAAGCTTATTCGGCAGAGCCATTATAGTATCAATTACAGAGGTTTACCTCACTTCACATTTCTTAATTATGTTTGAATAAATATACCCACATTAAAAGAAGTTCAAAGAAAGAGTAACTTATTCTAACCTCATAAAGATGTCCACGAATCAAAGCAAATACCCAGTTCCACCTGCAAATGTAGAGCTGCTAATAATTATAATTGGCCACAATATGAATGATTGACTGAACTCCAAAACTCATCAATGGATTAGTTTATAAGGATTTGTTTTGGCACTTGGTATTTTAATGGGATTGTAAGTGCAGCAGTTTCTTTCAAAACAGATTGATGCATAGGTGTGCTTTTCAAAACTTGTCATTGTTATTATATGATTCATTGGTTCTACAGTGCATATTGGGTGAATGGGCATGAGGATGTGGGGAAACATGGATGGGGCAGGGGACATGGGGAAATGGGTAAGACCTTTTGAACATACCTTTCAAAATGTTCCTGAATACAGACTGTGGTTCACAAATCCCCTGAGGGGCTGTGAACCTATGTCCTTGGAAAGCTCATCTGGTTGCATGAAAATTGCACGCATACATTCAAGCTAACAACAACAGATTTATTGAAGGAAGGAGCTATTGCCTGTTCAGAGAACAAACTGAAAATATAACAGCAGCTTATGCAACACTCTAACAACATCACCAAATGATGTGATCAGCTCTTAAAGCAATCATGCAACCATTTAAATATATAACATCCCTCCCCCTTTACTTCTGTGGTCATGACACCAAATTACTGCAATGTTAGGGACTAAAGAAGTTGGTACTTCTGGAGATGATTCTGAGACATAATTTTGAAATGACAACAATTGGTCAGCATGGCATCACCAAACTAATTCATCTTTGGTTTGAACCATGTAAAAAAATCTTGTTTTGCTAAAACTATGGCTGATACACATTTCTCACTCATGGCATAATTACGCACTAACACTCGATCTCCTTGTTGAAATGAGTGTTGTTTTGCCCTCATTTCTCACCGAACAACTTGAGATTCTTGTTGACAGGAACAAAAGGGTTGTAAGGGAAAAAATCGGACCTCTCAGGGACAAAAGTGGGGACTTATGCTTGGAGCCCAAAGAGGTAGGGGAGATCCTAAATGAATACTTTGCGTCGGTATTCACTAAGGAGAGGGATGTGTTGACTGGGAGTGTCTCGGAGGGGAGTGTTGAACCGTTGGAGAAAATCTCCATTACAAAGGAGGAAGTGTTAGGTTTGTTAGAGAATATAAAGACTGACAAATCCCCAGGGCCTGATGGAATCTATCCAAGGCTGCTCAGGGAGACGAGAGGTGAAATAGTTGGGCCTCTGACGCAAATCTTTGTCTCGTCACTGGACACAGGTGAGGTCCCAGAGGATTGGAGGATAGCCAATGTGGTCCCGTTATTTAAGAAGGGTAGGAAGGATAACCCGGGTAATTATAGGCCGGTGAGCTTGACGTCCGTGGTGGGGAAGTTGTTGGAGAAGATTCTTAAAGATAGGATGTATGCGCATTTAGAAAGGAATAAACTCATTAACGATAGTCAACATGGTTTTGTGAGAGGGAGGTCATGCCTCACGAACCTGGTGGTGTTTTTTGAAGAAGTGACCAAAATGGTTGACGAAGGAAGGGCCGTGGATGTTGTCTATATGGACTTTAGTAAAGCGTTTGACAAAGTCCCTCATGGTAGGCTAGTGAAAAAGGTTGGATCCCATGGGATAAAGGGGGAGGTGGCTAGATGGGTGGAGAATTGGCTTGGTCATAGAAGACAGAGGGTGGTAGTGGAAGGGTCTTTTTCCGGCTGGAGGCCTGTGACTAGTGGTGTACCGCAGGGCTCTGTATTGGGACCTCTGCTGTTTGTGATTTATATAAATGATCTGGAAGAAGGAGTAACTGGGGTGATCAGTAAGTTTGCGGACGACACAAAACTGGCAGGACTTGCAGATAGTGAGGAACATTGTCAGAGGCTACAGAAGGATATAGATAGGCTGGAAATTTGGGCAAGGAAATGGCAGATGGAGTTCAATCCTGATAAATGCGAAGTGATGCATTTTGGTGGGAATAATGTAGGGAGGAGCTACACGATAAATGGAAGAACCATAAAGGGTGTAGAGACGCAGAGGGACCTGGGTGTGCAAGTCCACAGATCTTTGAAGGTGACGTCACAGGTGGAGAAGGTGGTGAAGAAGGCATATGGCATGCTTGCCTTTATAGGACGGGGCATAGAGTATAAAAGTTGGGGTCTGATGTTGCAGATGTATAGAACGTTGGTTCGGCCGCATTTGGAATACTGCGTCCAGTTCTGGTCGCCACACTACCAGAAGGACGTGGAGGCTTTGGAGAGAGTACAGAGGAGGTTTACCAGGATGTTGCCTGGTATGGAGGGGCTTGGTTATGAGGAGAGATTGGGGAAACTGGGGTTGTTCTCCTTGGAAAGACGGAGGATGAGGGGAGACTTAATAGAGGTGTATAAAATTATGAAAGGCATAGATAGGGTGAACGGTGGGAAGCTTTTCCCCGGGTCGGTGGTGACGTTCACGAGGGGTCATAGGTTCAAGGTGAAGGGGGGGAGGTTTAACACAGATATCAGAAGGACATATTTCACACAGAGGGTCGTGGGGGCCTGGAATGTGTTGCCGGGCAAGGTGGTGGAGGCGGACACACTGGGAACGTTTAAGACTTATCTAGACAGCTATATGAACGGAGTGGGAATGGAGGGATACAAAAGAGTGATCTAGTTTGGACCAGGGAGCGGCGCGGGCTAATTGTTCCTGGTTTCTCGTTTCAAGGCTTCATTCTACGATCATCTTGCTGGTGCCAGTACAGAGTGATACTGCGGATAGTTGGGAACCTGTCTCGGGGGCAGGGGATTCATATGGTGTTCGTGGAAGTGGAAATGACTAGGGTTGGGAAGCATTTTCCGATCGGGGCCATTGTGATCTCCTGGACTCGTTTCGATCGCCTCAGGGGGTCGGAGAGGAATTTCCCAGATTTTTTTTTCCCCATATTGGCCCTGGGGTTTTTCACTCTGGGTTTTCGCCTCTCCCTGGAGATCACATGGTCTGGAATGGGGGGGTGGGGGTAAGTTAATAGGTTGTAATGAACAAAGCATCGTAGCTGTGAGGGACAGCTCGGTGGATAGGATATTGGTATGTAGATAGGCTGGAAAATTGGGTGGGGATCCTGGATTCAGGATTCAATCCTGGACTGGGGAGCGGCGCGGGCTTGGAGGGCCGAAGGGCCTGTTCCTGTGCTGTATTGTTCTTTGTTCTTTGTTCTTTGTTCTTTGACACTCTACCAACTCTGAAGTTTCTGGAGATAATAATGAATCAAATGCAGATCTCAACTTTCTCTTTAAGGATAGTAATGCAGGCGAACTTTGATTAGTCACATGAGAAGTGTTTCTTTATGATGTCAAATATCTATTCACACTACATGATCACAAATCTTGCTCTCCTGAAGCTTTTAAAGAATGTTTCAAGGATTGTATGAGGCTTCAGCTAACCCATTGGTTGGTGGATGGTAAGTGCAGATTTTATAAGCTGAGTACCATTTTCTTGGAGATAATCTTTAAAATCATCTGAAGCAAACTGTGAATCATTATCCCTAACAATCTGTTCCAGTTTAGCAAATTTTGCAAACATTTCATCAAGTTTTTCAATGGTTTATTCAGATATAGTAGATCTCATGATAACACCTTCTGGCCACTGTGAGTGTGCGCCAATTGTGACTAAGAACATGCAACCCTCAAACAGTCCATTGTGGAATGGACTGCCTGCAGTGATAGTGGAGTCAGACACTTTAGAAACATTTAAGCGGTTATTGGATAGGCACATGGAGCACACCAGGATGATAGGGAGTGGGATAGCTTGATCTTGGTTTCAGATAAAGCTCGGCACAACATCGTGGGCCGAAGGGCCTGTTCTGTGCTGTACTGTTCTATGTTCTATGTTCTAAACTAGCAAAATCTATATGCATTCATTGCCATGACATTTTAGTCCATCCCCAATGTTGTAAAGGAGACAAAATAGTATATTTTTTAGTTGTGCACAGGATTTGCACTGTCCCACCTTTTCTTCAATCTAAGCATCCAGACATGGCCATCAAAAATATCTGTGCTAATTACTTCATCTGGACTAGACTAGGACATCCTTCATATAGTGGTTCAAGAAAGGCACGGTAGCACAGTGGTTAGCACTGCTGCCTCCCAACACCAAGGACATGGCCTTGGGTGACCATCTGTGGGGAGTTTGCATGTTCTCCTCATGACTACATGGGTTTCCTTCAGGTACTCCTGTTTCCTCGCACAGTCCAAGGTTAGATGGATTGGACATGCTAAATTGCCCCTTCGTGTCAGAAAATGTGTAGTTTTAGTGGATTAACCATGGTAAATATGTAGGGTTACCAGGTTAGAATGGGGGAAATGGGCCTGGGCAAGTTGCGTTTTCAAAGAGTCGGTGCAGACACGATGGGCCAAATAGCCTCCTTCTGCACTGTAAGGTTTTGTGACTCGATGATTCTAACTCTTCCACATAGATTAGAAGGAACATTCACTCAGATTTCCCACAATAGACTCCCACCTTAGTCAGTCAATTCAAGCTTTCTTGACACATATTGGGGGTGGTTCTCCTATCCTGCGGTGCTAATAAATTAGCACAGCAGGATGGGAGATTCCAGCAGCATCTGATGTGCAGGATCTGCGCTGGGCGTCCCGCCCGCTAACATCTCCCAGCGCTGGATTTCCAACGGCATTTGCTCCGCGCCGGAAATCGGCAGGGATGAGCATAAATTATGGTAATTAACATTACCATATATTTTAAATCCTATTATCGGGCCCAGAACTGAAGTCTCTGGGCCCGCTAGCCTCTCCCACCCCGCTGGGAGTATTTCACTCCAGCGAGATTTACAGTAGATCCCCACTTTCAGGGAGCTCGTAGCCCGACCTGACTGGAGTGAAGGGGGGGCAATCAGGGCTCCCCAGAAGGCCAAGTGCAGGGAGGGGCAGGGTGCCCCAGGCACTACCCAAGGGGCAAGGTGCCAATACCCAGGGGGTATCTTGGCACTATCCATTAGGCATGGGGCAGTACCAAGGGGACGATGCATATGGGGGTGGGGCCTAGGGGCAGGGCCTGATGGGTCAAGACTGCTGGTGGGGTGTCTGCATTGCAGGGGGTCATGACTGCTTGGGGGTAACTGTCGGGGGGGTTGAAGATCGGGTTGGGCTGGGAGGGGGGATCAGGGCTGGACCCAGGAATCGTCGGAGAGGCCAGTGATCAGGCTGTGTGGGGGCGGGGGGGGGGGGGGGGGGGGTGTGGGGGGGGGGGGGGGGGGTGGAGAGCCAGCACTGCAGGTGTCACCACGTGACTGGCCAATGATTGAGCTGGCCAGCAGTTGGGAGGTCGTCAGTCTGGGGCCACTGTCCGTGCGCCAATCTCGGTGCTGACAGATCAGCGTGTGCGCAGTAGCCCGCTCAGCGCACTGATTTCAGCCTCTCCAGTGGTAACAGGTCCCGCCCCCTGAAATTTAATGATATTCACACTGGTGGCCTCTGCAATGCACAGAGTGTGGGAGATTCTTCTCTGAACTCCCACTGAAAAACCCAGGGCGGAATTACTCCAGTTTTCATACAAATTCAACACTTAAAGTTTTTTGGGAGTATTCTGGCCATTGTTTCCAATTAGGATGCAGATGATGTGTTCCAGCTATTGTTCCTTTCAATACCACATCCATCACTTTCCCCATCATGAGATCATTTCTGGTATGTCTCTGAACTTCAGAAGCTGTCACAGGCAAATTATCTACCCGTGAAAAATAAAGAATATTAGCAAACCTAGTTGGTGGCATCTGCTCATTAGTTAAAGGTAAGTGTGATAATGCATCAGCATTAATGTGGCACTCTGATTGATGATACTCTATATTGTAAAATTGTGGAGATAAGATCAGTGGCCATATTTGTAATCAGGTAAGAGCTAATGATGGAATGCCCTTACACAACCCAAAAATAGTAGTTAAGTGTCCATGATCAGTCAATAATATGAAATGACAACCATTTAAATAATGATAAAACCATTGCATGCCAAAAACAATACTAAATGCTTCTTTTTCCCGCGAAGCATAGCTAGATTCAGCACTAGTCTGAGTACACAAAGCAAAAGTGATTGGCTGCTCTCCCAAAGGCATAATATGTGAAACAACTGCTCCCACTTCATAAGGTGAAAAGTCACAAGCAAGCATTAATGATAGCTTCAGATTCAAATGTACCAATGCTTCAGACATCTGCAAAGCATCTTTGACGTCCTTGTATGCTTTCTCAATTTCATTTATCCATAATATGACTGTGACTGTTTCACATAGAGTAAACTATGCAACTGCTTCAAGAATGTAGCTGAGTTAGGAACAAATTTGCCATAATAATTTACTAATTCCAGACAGTACCTCAATTGCATCACTTTTATTGGAGGTCGTTCTTCTAAATAACATCCTTCTGTTTAGGTGCTTGATGTAGGCCTTTACTATCAATAACATAACCTAAATACTGGACTGATATTTGGAAAAAATCACACTTTTCTTTCTTGATAGGCAGACCATGGGCCCGATTTTACCATTTTCAGGTACGAAAACGTGGTAAAGTCGGGCATGAGGTGAATAGCGCGATCCGCGGCCATGCCCGCGCAGATTCCCACTTTACCATTTAAACTGACTTACTGAGCTGGATGCCCAATCTTATCTGCATTTCCCCCTTTACCATCGTGTTCACCCGTCCAGATTCGGCACGCAACAGACATGCTCGGCAAAGGTCTGTTTCGGGCGCTCCAACTTCTGAAGAGGTCAGTTCAGAGCTTCTAACAGCTCTCTAACTCAGATCAGTGGTGGGGAGCAGAGGGTGAGGGGATGTGGTCCAGATCATTCTCTGGTGGGGGGGAGAGAGAAGAAGGCGGGTCAGATGTATCTCTGGTGGCGGAGGGGGGGGGGTGGGCGGGGGGGGAGGACCCGATTATTTTCTGTGGCGGGGGGAGGGGAGAAGGGAAGGTCAGATCATTCTCTGGTGAGGGAAGGGGCGAGGGGCCGGAGGAAGGCCAAATGGTTCTCTGGTGGAGGGGGAGGAGGGAGGCCAGATGATTCTTTGGTGGGGGTGGAGGAGGAGGAGGGCCAGATCGTTCTCTGGTGGTGGGGGATACGAGGAGGAGGGCCAGATTGCTCTCTGGTGGGGGGGGGGCTGGTGGAGGAGGAGGATGGTCAGATGGTTCTCTGGTGGGTGGGGGGGGGAGGAGGGAGGCCAGATCGCTCTCTGGGGGAGGGGGAAGGGTGGCGGGGAAGGAGATCAGATGGTTCTCCGGTGGTGGGGGGAGGAGGAGGCCAGATCATTCTCTGGTGGGGGGCCGGGGGGGAGCAGGAGTAGGGGGGGTCTGCTGCCACCCTGCGGGCGATCGTTGGGGGGGAAAGGGGGCAGGGGGTCAGATCAGTCTAGGTAGCGGGGGAGTGGGTGGATAAGGGGGACAGTTATGTTGTGAGGGTGGGGCGATGTCTGTGGGGTCCCCCATCGCTCCTGCTTTTCGCTCCTGGGCCGCTTTATCCGCTTTTTGAGGCCTGGGAGCGATGTGACAGGGGAGTATTTTTCAATTTTTTTTTTCCACTGTGCATGCGCAGTTAAAGGCTCTAATCGGAGGGGCAGTGTTTCGGGCGCGATAGGCCCCGACCACAACGCAATTCAGACCCGTGATTTTTTTTCAGGTTAAGTGCATATGGGGATGCCTGAGAACAGGTTTCCAAGTTGGATCTGAATTGTGCCCAGTTTCAGCACTTAGAATCAAAATGGTAAAATCGCCCCCCATGGGATTGAAGATGTTCCTATGTTGCTTCTAAATTATTCAAGTGCTTTTGTTTACTGGACCCAGTATTTATAATATAATCCAGTAACATGGTAGACCAGACAGACCACTTAAAATCTGATCCATCAATCTTTGGAATAGTTCTGGTGTGGATGTTATTCTGAAAGGCAACCTTTTATAGTGAAAAAGTCCTTAATGAGTAACGATGGGAAGCAACAATTGTGATTCAGTGGCTAAATGCATCTGTAAAGGGTAGCATGGTGGCACAGTCGTTAGCACTGCTGCTACACAGTTCCAGGGACACGGGCACAATTACTGTCTTGGGTGACTGTGTGGAGTTTGCACATTCTCCCCGTGTCTGCGTGGGTTTCCTTCGGGTGCTCCAGTTTCCTCTTACAGTCCAAAGATGTGCAGGTTAGGCTATGCCAAATTGTCCCAAGATGTGTAGGTAGATAGATTAGCCATGGGAAATGTATGGGGTTATGGGTACAGGGAGGGGAATAAGACCTGGGTAAGATACTCTGTGAGAGAGTCGATGCAGACTCGATGGGCCTCTTCTGAACTGTGGGGATTCTGTGATTCTATGAAATATATTTGTCAAAGATCAATCTTGCTGAATTTCTGTCCATTTGATAACACAGCAAACAAATCTTTAATTAAAGGAAGGTGATATTGGTCAGCACACAACACTGGATTTATGGTTGTTTTGAAATTATCACAAATATGAACTGAACTATCTCGTTTCATGAGAGATACGATGGGGGTAGTTCAGTCACTCATTCACACTAATGCTAACAACTCATATTAATTCTTCTTTGACCTTGGGATAAATTATGTATGGCACCACTCTTGCTTTGAGACTTTTTGATTGACTATTAGGCTTTATCTTGCGTTTCACTTGAACTCCCTTCATTGAGCCAAGTGTCTCTTTGAATACATTCTTGTATTTATCCATAAGGTGCTGTAGGTCTGTTTTGGCATCAAACAATCAGTTGACAACACTCCAGTTAAGCTTTATCTTCTCCAACCACAATCTCCCAAATAGAGCTGGATAATTACCACGACCACGTGGAGAGGCAACTCCTCTGTTTGTCCACTCAACTCGACATTGACCATGATGTAACTCTTTAAGGCATGGTCTTTTCGTGTATATCCTTAAAATCACATCATTGGATGTTTCAGCTTTTGTTGGTAAGTAACCTCAGGAATTAAAGATACAACAGCACCAGTATCAACCTACATTCTAATATGTTGTCGACTTAACTTTGGAATTACCCAGAATCTATGTGATTCACGCTATATGGATGAGATGTTTAGGTGAAGCTCTTCATTATATCTCTGGGCATTCTCTTCTTTACAGTCCTAATTCTTTCCTTCCATGTTGTAAATTATTTTTGTAGAATGCAACTTCTTCTTGTTTTGGAAGATACCCAAATCCTTCTTCTGAATTTTCTTCTCAGAGGAAGTATTTCTAGCCCAACGAACTTTTGCTATGTGACCCATTTTGCCACAATTCTTGCATTGACTATCGTTGCTCCAGCACTCACTCACTGAATCGCCCATTTTGGCACATCTGTGCCATGGTTGTTGCTGTTTTGACTTCTTACGGGCAGTTCCCAACTTGTGGATCTTCATTCCAGCACCAACCTTCTTTGGATAGCCTTAATTTGGAGATCACAAACTAGATTATCTTGAAGGGTATCTTATAATGACTCAGCAAACTCAGAATGTGCCAGTCTTTTTAAGGTTGCCACAAGCTAAGCAATGCTTATGCCTTCCACTTGATGCCTTCATTGGAACCTGAACCATTCGTGATGATCCGTGCCTTTGGAAAGTAAGGCTCTTCAAGGAACTTTGGCAAGTCATCATAATTTTCATTTCTGGCTTTGCTGGATGGACCATGTTGCAGAGCAAATTGTAAGTTTTACTTCCTATTGTGCTGTGAAATGCTCAGTTGCAATTTTATTCACTTGTACAAAGTACTGAAAATACTCTAGGAACTCAATGATTTATTTTCTTAATTGAAAGGCCCATGGATCCCAGTGACCAGTCATTTCTCTTGTAGGCACGAATGACTCAAGACTGTTCAATACACATTTTATACTGTCTTTCAAGTACTCCCTTTTGGACCCCAGAGATTGTTGACATTATGGGCAAATTTTCCTGTATCGCCCGCCACGGGAATCGGAATGGGCGAGGGGTGGACCATGGAAAGGTCCGTTGAGCTCAGGCAAGATTTCACGGTTTCGGGATGAACACGGCCGTAAAATCCCACCCTTTATTTTAAAAGGACCACAGCCATACAACAAAGCATCCCTTCTTTTCAAATGTGCCAGATATTGCCTGGAATCTCACCCTTCTCTGAACGGAAAAACCCCCTCTTTTAAAGCCACACAAAGAGTTTTGTTCTTGTCTTCCCGCACTCGCACTTCAACCTTTAATCCTGTTGTTGCTTCTCCCCAGCTTTCTAATACTTGAAGTGTCAGGGCCAAAAATGTTTTTCTTCTACTTAGAATCTTTTCTAGATGCTCTCAACGAAACAAATTCCTGACCCATTGCCGATTTTCTTGAAGTAATGTCCTAACTTTGTTAGGGGTTGTGGGTTTTAACAAAAAGAAAAGATTCAAGCTAACAACAACAGATTTATTGAAGGAGCTGTTGCCTGTATAGAGGAAAAACTGAAACTGAAACATCAGCCTGTGCAATCCCTGAATGGCATCACCATTAAATCATGTGATCAGCTCTTAAAGCAATCATGCAACCATTTAAATATATAACACATTCCCACATCCACATGACATTTCAACGTGAGAACACCCCAACCTCTTTGCCCTCCCTGTCAATAAGCATCACCTGGATCAAGATGTCAACACCAAATACGTGCAGTATTTCATGATTGGCTTTAACATCCATCAAATGCAAGTTGCCATATCAGTATTTTATCACAGTGAACTGCAAAATGCAGAAAATAAGTTTACTTTTCTTTTAACATTGTGCTCCCCCAGGCACATCCACATGAATTTTTAAAATCTATTTTTGTGCACCTTTGGAGTGCCAAAAGGTGATTGGCTCCTTATACTCATAAAATGCTCATGGGATTGAGATGATCTTTATTTACATGGCAGCTTGCTCCAGGCAGTGTTCTGCAGCTGACTGCAGCTTAGCCCTCAGCAGCCTGAGCTCACTGACCAGCTTATACAGGCATGGTCTCCTGAGCGAGAGACCTCCATGTGCAGCTATGCTGAGAGATGGCAGTACCAGGCAGCTATCGGACAGATCAATCAGCCGCTGTTTGTGATTTGCTAGTTGGCTGACGTGGTAACCTAGCCTAAAAATGATTCATTGGGCCTGATTTTACCATTTTGAGTCTATGTGCCAAATCCGGGCGTCAAATAGATCCGCGCCCGGAATCCTCTTTCCAGCGCGCCCATACGTGTTTTGCCGGCTCCGGTCTGATTCACGCTGTGGGCGGGGCTTAGCGCTGGCGGACCGATCGGAGCTCTGAACTGCGCATGCGCAGTTCAAAAAAAATCTGACAGAGCGCGCACGGACGCGAAAGAAAAAAAAAGCTGAAAGCAGAGAGAGTGTCTCTCTGACGATCATCCTCTGGGCGGGGGGGGGGGGGGGGGGAGGAGGAGGGGGGCGGGACCCAGATCATCCTCTGGTCAGGGGTGGGGGGTGGGGGTGGGAGGAGGGGGCTGTGGGACCCAGATCATCCTCTGGTCGGGGGGGTCCACTGCCAGTCTGCGGCCGATTGGTGGGGAGGGAGGGGGCAGGGGGTTCCGCCGGCACTCTGCGGGCGATCCTTCCTCCCCACCGGAGGAACGAATCCCTCCTGCCGGAGTGGACGTGCGGCCATGCCATCCCACAAAACCTTCAGGATGAAGCGATTCCTCGCTAAGAAGATGAAGCAGAACCGGTCGATTCCACAGTGGATCTGCATGAAAACCGGCTACAAGATCAGTACAAGTCCAAGAGGAGACACTGGAGAAGGACCAAGCTGGGCCTGTAAAGGGATACACCATCACTGGTACACTACCAGCCACAGACATCTCTCCCGCTCTCTTGCCCCTGCAGGGAAGAGTAATCTGGGTTGGGCGCGCAGTTCATTAAGTCGATTTAAATGCATGCAAATACATTTAAATCGTCGGGCTGCCCGATTTGGGCGTGGGCCGGACCCGCGCCCGAATCGGGTGTCGGTAAAGCCGCGATCTGCTCGGAATTGGGTGCAGATCGCGGTATAGGCCCGACGCCGAACTTTACCGTGATTTCGCACCCGAAAACAGACGTGAAGTTTTGGTAGAATCGGGCCCATTGTGTTTGTGTACTTCCTATTATTATCACAAAGTGTAATATGTGTTCTTTTTTAATTGAAAAAAACACTCAACGTTGAAAGTAAGGTTGAAGTAGTATTAACCAGTTGTAAATATACTTAGAAAAATATTCTCCACTCAAAATGTGACTAGTAAAGCCACAATTAAATGAACACATTGCTCATTTGGACATCAGACTAACCTGGTCCCATACATAGAACACGGTGAAATGGTTTCACCATGAAACACAGCAACATAAATCTGTCATTAATGGTCCTTTGTACTTTATTTAGTGCCTTCCAGCACTAAAAGCAATCAACCAGACTAAGTAGATTACACTCCAATGATTAATTTGGTGTAAGCTGAGAATGAATGAATCAATTGTGCGTCAATGTCGTTGTACCAGAGGAAAAATAAAGAAAATGAAAGGAAATCAGCAATGGGCCTATAAACTAAACTAATAGACAGAGAGAATAACCCTTTTGGTAATCTCCTGTGCATTGGTCTGTGCGAGAAGAAAATTTAAAATTTCCAACTATTGTTTCAATATTTAAAAGGTATATTTTATGCTTCCAAGCACTTGACGTATAAACAAAATGCTCATTCTCAAGCTTACAGTCCCACGTTTATGTGAATGCATGAATGAAGCCCATTAATAGTGGAAAATGTAATTCCTTTTGGTCATATCTTATTAAATATTCCCAAAAAGTTGCAAATTTATTGCACTGATAGTAATCCATCATCTAACAATAAACTGCAAACATAACCAAAACATAAATGACTAAACAAATTACCATTCAAGTACAGAAAAATATTCTGACTGGTGCAATAGCATAATGTTTTTTTATTTCCCTGTACTATTTTTAAAGTCTCAAAAACATGGCACGCAGACGTTTGAGAATCTCTGCAATACACTCAGCTGCAATCCTTTCTTTAAGTCCAAAGATTCATGAGTTTACTAATTAAACAGTAAATTCATCCACAATTTCTTCTGCTGATTAAATAGCACCTGACAATAGCTACAATAGGGCAGCACGGTAACACAGTGGTTGGCACTGCTGCCTCATAGCACCAGGAACCCGGCTCAATTCTGGCCTTGAGTCACTGTCTGTGTGGAGTTTGCACATTCTTCCCATGTCAGCGTGGGTTTCCTCTACATCCTCCGGTTTCCTCCCACACTCCAAAGATGTGCAGGTTAAGTTGATTGACCATGCTAAATTGTCCTTCAGGGGGACGAACAGGGTAAATACGTGGGAATAGGGCCTGGGTGGGATTGTTGTCAATGCAGGCTCAATGGGCCAAATGGCCTCCTTTTGCACTGTAGGCATTCTCTGATTATATTATCACATGATATTGATTATGCAGGTCAGAAACAGTTTAGACATTATAATCCAGAGCTGTGTATACATATGTATTCTTCAGCCTATACCCCCAACTTCCTGGGACTTAGCTAATGGGTAGTAGAAGCAAGGCCCGCAGCTCAACATTCATCTTATAAAATGTGAAAGCATAACCCTCTAAACTGGTTTCAGAAGAATTTCTATGCTTTTGTTTCTTACTACCCCATTTGCTTTATTGTTCTTCCCTTAAGCAGCCTGTGGAAAGGCTGAAGTTGACATCTAAAATATTTACAGAATCTGTGGAGGCTAAAAACATGCTGCTGGCTAAACAGCCACTTACTTTCAGTTGGATGCATCCCATTAACATCATCCAGCAGTCCTTCCTGAGCTGTCCTTTCATGCACCTCTTTGCTGATTTTTCAGCAAAAGGCTGAATGAGGAGGGCAGGTCGCCATAAATCATGGCCAACATTTTGGGGCCTTAAACCTGCTGTTTAGCATCAACAGTTTAATTAAATACTGCAAAAGTTTGCCTACAAAGTGAACCAAACTACTCTAGTTTGGTAATTCGAATTAAACACACAATCAAAGGCTCATGAAAAGAAAAAGAATGACCAGGATTTTGCCCGAGATAGAAACATAGAAACTAGAAGCAGAAGTAGGCCATTCGGCCCTTTGAGCCAGCTCCATCATTCATTTTGATCATGGCTGATCATCGAGTTCAATATACTTATCCCCCCTTTCCCTCATATCCCTTGATCCCTTTAGCCCCTAAAGCTATATCTAATTTCTTGAAATCACACAACGTTTTGGCCTCAACTACATTCTGTGCGAGTGAATTCCACACATTCATCACCCTCTGTACAGTTGCGGTGACTGCACTAACTTCCAGGATGCTCCTCAGTGAAGTCTCTCTGCTGGATGGTATTATAAAGCACACCATATTGTAATATATACCAACAATTTAGATATTAATTGATAGAATGTGATGCCACTGGAACTATCTTAACGATAAAACACCCAGATGCTGGAAATCTGAAGTCAAAACAGAAAATGCTGGAAATGATCAGCAGTTCAGACAGCATCTGTGGAGAGATTCAGATCAATGATGTGGATTAGCTGTCCCCCCCACAACACATTACAAGAACACACTGCCAACTTGGCACTGCCAGGTTGTGGATGGGAACCTCATTACATCACCAGCGAGGGACAGGAAAAATTGGGAAATGAGATCTCGCCTGCAAGAATCTTATTTCCCAACGCACGTGAGATTTTGCACCCGTTCTCACTGGTGGTAATTGCAGACACATATGCCGGAACTCTAATTTCCGGTCTTGCCCGAGCGAGGCCGTAGAATCCCACCCATAATCGGCCCGTCCCTCTGAGAGTATTGCTAAGCTTGTCCCATTGCTGAGAAGTGTGGCTGCTGGACCCCATTTGACTCCAAGATTGGGGTCTTCAAGCCCTGGGGAGGAAAAATTTGTTTTTTGTCTAGCCACAATCTAATGCATGTTGCATCAACCCTGCCTCAAAAGATGTTGGTGGAACTAATTTTGGTTTAGTTTTATTCACTGTGCTGCTTCCCTCCTGATGGTATATCCATTGATATTTTAGTCCAATGGACATTCTTCATGTGTGAACTGGAGAGTGAATATTGTCAAGTGATCTAACCGGCCAAGCGAGATAATGGGGATGAAATTGATATTTGTCATTGTTACCAACTTTACGCCCATCCCACTTTCTTTTCCATTGCCTTGCAATGAGCCACCGTTCAAGATCAATGTCAAGTGGTGTATCAGCTAAGCAGAAATCAATCTTATGCTTTGTTCCAATTACAAATCTCATGGAAGACAACCATGTCTCCATCGCGCTGGAGACAATGACAATCATTTCATCATAAAAATCAAAACAAAAAATATAATTGTAAGGATGTTGTCAAGGAGGTTTCTGTGAAGGTTCTGTGATGTGAATTCAAATTTCTGCCTGTTCTGATTCACTGTTTGTGCCCTCGATGTATCCACTTCAATGGTCCGCTATTGATGCTGTAAGAAACAATTTTCGCAGCGAGACTGAGTTGTTGCATTCTATTAAATTCTCTTGAGGATTACTGCATTTATTTTAGATTTCAATCACATTATTCCCTCTCTTGATCAAGCGATTGAGAGGTTCATGATTAACTGATTTGTTTTGAAGCTAAATTGGGATCTGACTGGTTTATTGTTGTGATTGGAGGACATGCACATCAGCTTCTCAATCATTTGATTTTCTGCAAGCTTTTACTGAAGTGTATTTATCTGTAATTATCGAGCTCTCTCTTTAATTTCTTCATGTGGACATGTTCAAATGTTCACTGCCCCGGACTCAAATAATAGAGCTTGATTGGAATATGAGAAAGAAATGATGCGGGAAAGACTAACTCAGTAGCTGAAGCTCAAGGAGAAATTTCAAATGCATGGTGGAGAATGAATTATTGTCAAAGGTACTTGAGGTTGCAAATTCACATAAAGATAATATGACAACTGCATCACTCACTGCACCACAGACGTTGCTCGGAAACAGATCGGGTAGACACAGATCTTTACACTTCTTGGCCTTTTAAAAATCACTTGCAGCCAGCTCGTATGCCAGAATTATCAAGGAAGTGGAAATTCAGCAAAAGAAAATAAATTGGCATGAACATCTTCAATGCTTTGCAACACTGTATACTTTGAGGACTGCGTTTCTTAATCACTATTGTTTTTTTGATAATGTTTTTACACAGAGTGGGATAGATCTCGATTTTAACAGGTGATAGTGAGTTGGTAGCCCATTTTACATCTTTCTCTTTTTTCGGGCTGATTTCTCCATTGTTTGGGACTGTGGGCAGCTCCTGAGGTGTCTGCCCCCCTAATCAGAATAGTAGGATCCCGCGTCAGATTCTGCATGTGGAAGATCATTAATTATGCACAAGCGAGTTCCTCTCCGAATCTCCTGGTGGGCTGGCAGCTGGTTAGTCTGCCAGCCCTCAGCTGATGGTTTCGAAGGTGCTGGTGCCATATTTAAATACTGGTCCTGCACCTTCATCTCACTCTCTCCAGCCCACCTTTCTTCACCAGACCGTGAAGGATGTCAGCAACCCAGAGGGAAAAGAGGAAATCTGTTCCTTCATTCAAGCACCCTCCCCCCAAGCTCATCACCTGCATGATGCCAAGATGAACAATGGAAGGCAGAGGTAAAACAGGCAAGTGATGTTGCACCCCAACAAGGCTGTATGAAAAGGTCAGGAACAAGAGGGTCAAAGTAATATCACATTGTTTACTGGAAGAGAACAGATGAAGAATCCAGGTTCAGTGGGTAGTTATCCAAGTGCGGCAAGGGCGTCATGCAGGTGATGGGCTTGGGGGGAGGGTGCTTGAATGAAGGAACAGATTTCCTCTGGAGACTGCTAACCCCGGTACTGATCCACCTTGGTGACACAGGGTCCAGCCGCAGGGTGCCATACATGAGGACCAGCTCGGCATGGAGATGGAGGGCAGGAACCAGTCTGTCCCAGCAGAGTGGTGAACAGCACATCAAGAGCAGACTAGCAGTATGACAGAAAGCTGTTGCGCTCACCCCAAAGTCTCTGGAGATGTGTGAACCACTTTGTGCACTGTTAAATTTGCCATTGGGTTTGACACTGATGTGATTTCCTGCTGGTGTGGCACAAGATTGAAAGACCTGGCAGGATGCTGGTGGGTAATTGTTTTAATGAGATTCATGAGATGCAAATGAAGGTGCCAAAAAGTCAGAAACTGGCCAGCGTAAAACCATGTGGCAATGCTCCCAATGGCGAGTCAATGAGGAGTCACTCTTCTCGCCACCTACCAGCGAGAAGAGCGACCCCTTATTAACCCGCCAGTGGGAGAATTGCAACATGGTTTTACGCTGGCCAGTTTCCGACTTTTTGGCACCACCAAATACAACCTATTTTACACAATTGCAGATGATACAAAGTTAGCTGGGAGGGTGAGCTGTGAGGAGGATGCAGAGATGCTTCAGCATGATTTGGACAGGCTGAATGAGTGGGCATAGGCATGGCAGCTGCAGTATAGTGTGGATAAATGTGAGGTTATACTTTAGTAGCAATAATAGGAAGATAGATTATTACTTGAATGGGTGTAAATTGAGAGAGGTGAATACTCAGGGAGACCTTGATGCCCTCGTGCATGAGTTGTTGAAAGTAACTACACAGGTAGAGCGGGCAGTAAAGAAGGTGAATAGTATGTTGGCCTTCATAGCAAGAGGATTTGAGTATAGAAATAGGGATGTTTTACTGCAATTGTAGAGGGCTTTGGTGAGGCCACACCTAGAGTATTGTGTGCAGTTTTGGTGTCCTTATCTGAGAAAGGATGTCCTTGTTATAGAGGGAGTACAGCGATTTACCAGGCTGATTTCTGGGATGGCAGATCTGTCATATGAGGAGAGACTAAGTCAGTTAGGATTATGTTCACTGGAGTTTAGAAGAGTGAGGGGGGGATCTCATAGAAACTTTTAGGGCCCTATTTTACAGTTTTGATTCTAAGTGCTGGGCAGACTTGAAACTGAGAGTGTTTATGATCTGACCTTTAGACCCGTTCTCAGGCGCCCTCATACGCACTCTGCCTGAAAAAATATCAGCGATTCCGAATCGCGCTGCACGAGCCTGTGGGCGGAGCTTAATGCACCTGAAATCCTACAGCTCCGATCAGCACCTCCAACTGCGCATGCACAGAAATAAAAAGATAGAATGCTGCTCCTCTGCCACGTCCGTCCTGGGCTGGATAACGCCTCCCCCTGGCCCCCAGAGACATTGCCCCACCATCACAACATTACTGACCCACTTATCCCCCCACCCCCTCTGCCACCCAGACCGATCACGGGCACCCCCCCTTCCCCCTCACTAATCTCAGGCAGAGTGGCAGTGGATCCCCCCTTCCCCTCACTGATCTCAGGCAGAGTAGCAGTGGACCACCCCTTCCCCTTCACGAATCAGAGGCAGAGTGGAGGCAGTCCTCATTGTTCCACCGGAGCAAGCAGAGAGAGGAGTGATTATTTTGAGGAGAGCTGGAAGGTAAGAGACTTTGATTTTGAACTTTCTCTTTTGGAGTTTTTTTTACCCGAGCAGCAGGAAACTGGAAACCGGAAGTAGGCCACGGAGAGGCCTGGGAAGGTTTTTGCCCAATAAATTTGAATGGGGAGGAAACCCGATATACTGTACGTGTAGTGTATCCCACCCTCCTCTAACCTATAAAAAATGACTTGGAGTGAGAGCGGTAAGCTTTTTTTTTGTTTCTTAGTAAGGGAAGTTAGCAGGGATGTCAGTGCAGGCAGTGCAATGTTCCTCCTGCAGAATGTTTGAGGTGAGGGACGCTGCCAGTGTCCCTGCTGATTTCACCTGTGGGAAGTGCATCCATCTCCAGCTCCTCAACAACCGCGTTAGGGAACTAGAGCTGGAGCTGGATGAACCTCGGATCATTCGGGAGGCAGAGGTGGTCATAGATCGAAGCTTCAGGGATGTAGTTACTCCGCAGAATGAAGATAGGTGGGTGACGGTGAGAGGGGCTGGGAGGAAGCAGTCAGTACAGTAGTCGTTCCCCTCAGCAACAAGTATACCGCTTTGGATACTGTTGAGGGGGACGACCTACCAGTGGTAAACCACGGTGACCGGATCTCCAGCACTGAGTCCGTCCCTGGGCCTCAGAAGGGAAAGGGGGAGAACAGGAGAGCAATAGTTATTGGGGACTCAATAGTTAGAGGGACAGATAGGAGATTCTGTGGCAGCGAAAGAGACTCACGGATGGTATGTTGCCTCCCGGGTGCCAGGGTCCGTGACGTCTCGGACCGTGTTTTCAGGATCCTTAAGGAGGAGGGGGAACAATCACAAGTTGTGGTACACATCAGTACCAACGACATAGGTAAGAGAAGGGACAGGGATTTAAAACATGAATTTAGGGAGATAGGGTGTAAGCTGAGAGCCGGGACAAACCATGTTGTCATCTCTGGTTTGTTGCCGGAGCCACGTGCTCGCGAGTTGAGGAACAGGGAGAGAGTGCAGATAAACACATGGCTGCAGGGATGGTGTCGGAGGGAGGGTTTCAGTTACATGGATAATTGGAGCATATTCTGGGAAGGTGGGACCTGTACAAACAGGACGGTTTGCACCTGAACCAAAGGGGCACCGATATCCTGGGAGGGAAATTTGCTACTGCTCTTCGGGGGGGTTTAAACTAATTTGTCAGGGGGATGGGAAAACAAACTGTAGTCCAGAAGCCAGTGTTGAGTGTAGTGAGGTACTGAGGAGGGTATCAAGGTCACAGGAGTGTACCGGCAGACAGGAAGGTGGGTTGAAGTGTGTCCACTTCAATGCAAGGAACACCTGAAATAAGGTAGGTGAACTTGGAGCGTGGATTGGGACTTGGGACTACGATGTTGTGGCCATTACGGGGACATGGTTAGAACAGGGACAGGAATGGTTGTTGGAAGTTCCGGGGTATAGATGTTTCAGTAAGAGTAGGGAAAGTGGTAAAAGAGATGGAGGAGTAGCATTGTTAATCAAGGATAGTTTAACGGCTGCAGAAAGGCAGTTTGAGGGGGATCTGCCTACTGAGGTAATATGAGCTGAAGTTAGAAATAGGAAAGGAGCGGTCACGTTGTTAGGAGTTTTCTATAGGCCCCCAAATAGTAATAGAGATGTGGAGGAAGAAATTGCTAAGCAGATTATGGATAGGTGTGGAGGTCACAGGGTAGTTGTCATGGGTGACTTTAACTTTCCAAATATTGATTGGAACCTTTATACGTCGAATAGTTCGGATGGGACAGTTTTTGTACAGTGTGTGCAGGAGGGTTTCCTGACACAATATGTGGCTAGGCCGACAAGAGGTGGGGCCACATTGGACTTGGTACTGGGTAATGAACCGGGCCAAGGGTTAGATTTTTTTATGGGAGAGCACTTTGGTGATAGTGACCATAATTTGGTGTCTTTTATTATTGCAATGGAGAGGGATAGGGCCATACGGCAGGGCAAGGTTTATAATTGGGGGAGAGGTAATTATGATGCGATTATGCAAGAATTAGGGAGCATAAGATGGGAACAGAAACTGTCAGGGAAAGGCACAAACAAAAAGTGGAGCTTGTTCAAGGAACAAGTACTGCGTGTTCTTGATAGGTATGTCCCTGTCAGGCAGGGAAGAAATGGCCGAGTGAGGGAACCATGGTTCACAAAAGAGGTTGAATGTCTTGTCAAGAGGAAGAAGGAAGCGTATGTAAGGATGAGAAAACAAGGTTCAGTTGGGTCACTTGAGGGTTACAAGTTAGCAAGAAATGAGCTGAAAAAGGGGCTTAGGAGAGCTAGGAGGGGGCATGAGAAGTCCTTGGCAGGTCGGTTCAAGGAAAACCCCAAGGCTTTTTAATCTTATGTGAGAAATAAAAGAATGACCCGGGTGAGGTTAGGGCCGGTCAAGGGTAGTAGTGGGAACTTGTGCATGGAGTCAGAAGAGATAGGAGAGGCGATGAATGAATACTTTTCTTCAGTGTTCACCAAGGAGAGGGGCCATGTTTTTGAGGATGAGAGTGTGATACAGACTGATAGGCTGGAGGAGGTAGATGTTCTGAAGGAAGATGTATTAGCAATTTTGAAAAACCTGAGGGTCGATAAGTCCCCTGGGCCAGATGGGATATATCCTAGGATTCTTTGGGAGGCAAGGGATGAGATTGCAGAGCCTTTGGCTTTGATCTTTGGGTCCTCACTGTCCACGGGGATACTGCCAGATGACTGGAGAGTGGCGAATGTTGTTCCTCTGTTTAAGAAAGGAAATAGGAATGACCCTGGTAATTATAGGCCGGTTAGTCTTACTTCGGTGGTCGGTAAGTTAGTGGAAAAGGTCCTGAGGGATAGGATTTATGACCATTTGGAAAGATGCAGCTTAATCCAGGATAGACAACACGGAGGGCCGAAGGGCCTGTTTCCTGCGCTGTACTGTTCTTTGTTCTTTGTTCTTTGATTCGTGAAGGGTAAGTCTTGCCTCACAAATTTGATTGAATTCTTTGAGGAGGTAACTAAGTGTGTGGATGAAGGTAGAGCAGTTGGTGTCGTATACATGGATTTTAGTAAGGCATTTGATAAGGTTTGTGGTCGGCTCATGAAGAAAGTAAGGAAGTGTGGGATAGAGGAAAATTTGGCCAATTGGATAAGTAACTGGCTATCTCATAGAAGACAGAGGGTGGTGGTGGATGGAAAATTTTCAGACTGGAGACCAGTTACCAGCGGTGTACCACAGGGATCAGTGCTGGGTCCTCTGTTATTTGTGATTTTTATTAATGACTTGGAGGAGGGGGCTGAAGGGTGGGTCAGTAAATTTGGTGATGACACCAAGATTGGTGGAGTAGTGGATGAGGTGGAGGGCTGTTGTAGGCTGCAAAGAGACATTGATAGGATGCAGAGCTGGGCTGAAAAATGGCAGATGGAGTTTAACCCTGATAAGTGTGAAGTGATTCATTTTGGTAGGACAAATTTGAATGTGGATTACAGGGTCAACGGCAGGGTTCTGAGGAATGTGGAGGAACAGAGAGATCTTGGGGTTCATATCCACAGATCTTTGGAGGTTGCCACTCAAGTGGATAGAGCTGTGAAGAAGGCCTATAGTGTGTTAGCGTTTATTAACAGGGGGTTTGAGTTTAAGAGCCGTGGGGTTATGCTGCAACTGTACAGGACCTTTGTGAGACCACATTTGGAATATTGTGTGCAGTTCTGGTCACCTCACTATAAGAAGGATGTGGAAGCATTGGAGAGATTGCAGAGGAGATTTACCAGGATGCTGCCTGGTTTGGAGAGTAGGTCTTATGAGGAAAGGCTGAGGGAGCTAGGGCTTTTCTCTTTATAGCGGAGGAGGATGAGAGGCAACTTAATAGAGGTTTATAAGATGATGAGAGGGATAGATAGAGTGGACGTTCAAAGACTATTTCCTCGGGTGGATGTAGCTGTTACTAGGGGGCATAACTATAAGGTTCATGGTGGGAGATATAGGAGGGACGTCTGAGGTAGGTCCTTTACTCGGAGAGTGGTTGGGGTCTGGAATGGACTGCCTGCTGTGATAGTGGAGTTGGACACTTTAGGAACTTTCAAGTGGTTATTGGATAGGCACATGGAGCACACCAGAATGATAGGGAGTGGGATAGCTTGATCTTGGTTTCGGACAAAGCTCGGCACAACATCGAGGGCTGAAGGGCCTGAACTGTGCTGTACTGTTCTATGTTCTATGTTCTATGTTCTAGTCCCCCTCTTCCCCCTCACTGATCACAGGCAGAGTGGCAGCAGACTCCCCCTTCCCCCTCACTAATCACAGGCAGAGTGGCAGCGGACTCCCCCTTCCCCCTCATTGATCACAGGCAGAGTGGCAGCGGACTCCCCCTTCCCCCTCACTGATCACAGGCAGAGTGGCAGCGGAATCCCCCCTCCCCCTCACTGATCACAGGCAGAGTGGCAGCGGACTCCCCTTCCCCCTCACTAATCTCAGGCAGAGTGGCAGCGGACTCCCCCTTCCCCCTCACTGATCACAGGCAGAGTGGCAGCGGACTCCCCCTTCCCCCTCACTGATCACAGACAGAGTGGCAGCGGAATCCCCCCTCCCCCTCACTGATCACAGGCAGAGTGGCAGTGGACTCCCCCTTCCCCCTCACTGATCACAGGCAGAGTGGCAGCGGACTCCCCCTTCCCCCTCACTGATCACAGGCAGAGTGGCAGCGGAATCCCCCTTCCCCCTCACTGATCACAGGCAGAGTGGCAGCGGACTCCCCCTTCCCCCTCACTGATCACAGGCAGAGTGGCAGCGGACTCCCCCTTCCCCCTCACTGATCACAGGCAGAGTGGCAGCGGACTCCCCCTTCCCCCTCACTGGTCACAGGCAGAGTGGCAGCGGAATCCCCCTTCCCCCTCACTGATCACAGGCAGAGTGACAGCGGACTCCTCCTTCCCCCTCACTGATCACAGGCAGAGTGGCAGCGGAATCCCCCCTCCCCCTCACTGATCACAGGCAGAGTGGCAGCGGACTCCCCCTTCCCCCTCACTAATCTCAGGCAGAGTTACTTGACCTGCTGATTATTTCCAGCACTGTCTACTTTTATTTCAGATTTGCAGCATCTATTTTACTTTTGAATCCTTCATATTCTATAAATAGGGACTTTAAATGGTAGTAATTTCCTGAACGACTCTCAGGATGTGAATATTTTGCAACTTTTATCAAAATCGTTAAGTCAATGCATGCCATTATGATCACTATAGAGACCAATAACCTTTAACAAAAACAATTAATTTCCTAGCGACTGACAGGAATCATAGAACAAAGTTTTTCATTTTAATGCTGGAATTCTCCAACCTCACCTGCGGCTGGGACTCTCCAGTCCCGCTGCAGTGAATGGAGATTTGGCTGAGTGCCACATTCTCCATTCTCACTGGCAGCAGTACGACATCGGAAAATTCCAACCTAAGACTCTTACTGAAACTAAGTTCAACATCGATCAAATATTACAATCATATATCTCATCCCATCCTATTGCAGCATGGTGGCACAGTGGTTAACACTGCTGCCTCACAGAGCCAGGGATCCAGGTTCAATTCCGGTCTCGCGTCACTGTCTGTGTGGAGTTTGCAAATTCTGCCCGTGTCTGCATGGGTTTCCTCTGGGTGCTCTGGTTTCCTCCCACAGTCCAGAGATGTATGGGTTAGGTTGATTGGCCATGCTAAATTGACCCTAGTGTCAGGGAGATTAGCAGGGTAAATGTGTTGGGTTATGGGAGTAGGGCCTGGGTGGGATTGTGATCAGTACAGACTCGATGGGCTGAATGGCCTCCTTCTGTACTGTAGGGATTCTATGATTTCCAATTGTCTTCAGCTCTGACAAAGGGTCATCCAGACTGGAAACATTAGCTCTATTCTCTCTCCACAGATCCTGTCAGACTTGCAGAGATTTTCCAGCATTTTCTGTTTTTGTTTCATTTATTACTTAATGAGCAACTAATGCATCAACTTAAAGAAAAGGTTCTTTCATGCTAACTAATTAACTCAACTGAAAAATCCATATGGTACATTTATGTCATGCTTCTGGCAACTGGACAACAATTCAAGATTAAGTCTCAAGGAACTCCCAGCTTCTGACAGTTTTGTCCTGGTGTGGCTCTGCCACACCAGGACAAAACCCATACCAGAACAAATCTTCTGCTGTCCTTCAGAAATTTCTCCACTTAGATGGAATAATCACAAAAGGCTTCCACCAGCAAGGCCCACCTCAGCGACTCCTTGTTCCTTAAACATTGAAAATACATTGAAGTCTATTAATTCTTTGTTGCTGTTCAGAGAGTCCAGCTGGTGTGACATTGCTGTGAAATGAGGTTGTTCAGCATACACTGAAGGGCCACCAAAACACGGCTACTGATGATCTGCTTTGACAATAGTCTTCCAATCTCCCCGTTTCTTTCATTCAATGTTTTAAATTATACAATCACGGTGGTGAGCACAGCTGCCTCACAGCGCCAGGAACCCGCATTTGCGTCCGATTCCACGGGTGTCCGTCTGTGTGGAGTTTGCATGTTCTCCCCGTTTCTGCGTGGGATTTTGCCAGGTGCTCTGGTTTCCTCCCACAGTCCAATGATGTGCAGGTTAGATGAATTGGTCATGCTAAATTGTACATCAGTTTGTAGATGTGAGTGTGTACCCTGTGATGGTCTGGCATCCCATCTTGGGTGGATCCTGCTTAACTCCCAGTGCCTGTCAGGATAGGCTCTAAGTCTTCAAGACCCTTATTGGAGTAAGCAGTTAAGTGAAGAAGTGAATAATGTTAATTAATTTAACTCTTGATCTTTTCATTGAATGGAAGAAGAAAGTAAGTCTTTTTTAAATGGGTTGAATATCTTTTTGAATGACTAAACCATACTGCTTTGCATTTGTATTCTGCTGGATGTTATTCTTCTCAGTCGAATTCTTGGCATAGAATAGCAGTAGAGTGGTACTATCTCTGCTCCTACTCCAACCTCACCCCAGTTTCCTTACCCAGGTAATTTAATTCCTGCAGAATTCCTACTGCCAAAAGCGAACTGGTAAATGTTGAGGTGCAGTGACGATGCGGTGCGACTTTTGTTACATCACTACAAAAGCAGTTAAGGCACCTTAAAGATGCAAAAGTGTCCCAGAAATGAAGAAATGTGCTGACTTCCTAGGTATTGGTAAACCTAAACAAACTGATGAGATTCAAGGGATATGGGAACCGAGCAGGAACACAGAATTGAAGGCCAAGATTAGCCATGATCGTACTGAATGGCCGAGTAGGTGCAACGGGCTAGTTGCTCAACTCTTGTGCCTATCTCTTGTATCTTTGTGAACTGGAGATGAACGGGAGGAAGATGGACCCTCGACTGAGTTCTCTTGTCCATCTGCAATATCTGGGGTCTTAGTCCTGCAAATTCAGGACAACCATTCCCTTTGATCCTGGGAAACAATGCGATACAATGAATGGAGAAATCAGGTTCTGGTATCTCCTGCAAAAAGGTCGCACGCAGTTAGAACCTTGGTCCCTGCTGAATTGAGCTTTTTCCAGATAGCTACTATTACGGTACAAAAGATAGAAGAGAGACACTAAGTGATTACACCTCCCCCAATTCATGTAAATCCTAGTCTGTAAATTCAGGGATACTAATTACTAGTCTTTATATTGTCAAGTACATTGTTCCGCGTTCGCACAATCACTCATACTGATCTGTCAAGTGACATTCTGTTTTACAATCCTACTGAATTCCTTACTAATTATTTCAAGTTATCTCATTAATTAATTCAAATTACTTAAGAAATTATGCTTCCTTTGTCCAGTTTGTTTTGTTCAATTTATTTTCAAATCACTCGGGATGCCTGTTTGAATATGTAAGCGGTACAGCTCACTGGTTCCCACATTAAAGTGACCATGTGTTCCAAGTGGATTGTCGGCCTTCCATCATGTGGAGGCAGAAACATATTTCACATGCCAAGCCAAATGGTACAGAAAACATGGAGAGAAGGCAGCTCAGGAACATCTTTTGGGGAATGTAAGAGCTGGAGGAGCATAAACAACAAGAACTGAATACCAGCAAATAGAAACAGGGTGGGCAGGCAAGCGAATAGGGATTAAGAAGCAATACACTATATAACATGATCGATCTAGTTGAGCAGCCTGGTATGACTGGAATGCAAAACATTGTAGAGTTGCACGGTGTTTGTTCAGATAAGTGAGCTGTCTAACAAACTGCCTGGAACTCTATCACTTAGCCTGTCAAAAATTCAGGGTATTTATTAGACTGTAATTGCTATTTATCAGGATGCTGCCAAGCTGGAGTGTTCAAACGTTTAAGATGCTATGTCATCTTGCCCAGACACAGAGTGACCCACCCGCAGTTGTATATAAAGAGGTAATCCAGTAGATGCAATTATTGAAGAAAGGTCGTTGAACTGATAGGTGGGATTTAATGCCCTCCCCCTACAAGGCAAGTTCGGATGCAGGGGAGGGCCATGTAATCTGGCAGGAGAGAGTGGACTGCAGATCCTGCTATGCCGCCTCCCTCCGATAAGTCTGGCATAGGGAGGCATTTGGGCAGTCTTCCTGCCCAGGGACCAGTTGAGGCCATTAAGTTGCCATTTAATGGCCTAAGCCCACACAGGATTTTAACCCCGCTACAGTGAGGAACAGTGATATATTTCCAAGTCAGGATGATCAGTGGCCACTGCTGGTATTCAACCAACAGCAGATGAAGAATTTGCTGTTCTGTTAAATTTGCTCATGGCTCATTGTGGGAGATTTGCAGGGGCATTCCTCACTCACAGCCACTCAGTTCCACAGTGGCACCGTGGTTAGCACTGCTGCCTCACAAAGCTAGGGACCCGGGTTCAATTCCCAGCTTGGGTCACTGGCTGTGCAGAATCTGTACACTCTCCCCATGTCTGTATGGGTTTCCTCCCACTGTCTGAAAGACGTGCTGGTTAGGTGCATTAGCCAGGTTAAATTCTCCCTCGGTGTACCCGAACAGGCACTGGAGCGCAGCGACTAGGGGAATTTCACAGTAACGTCATTGTAGTATTAATGTAAGCCTACTTGTGACTCATAAATAAACTTTAAACTTCAGTTGCCAATCAAAGGGCCAATCATCAGGAGGGAAATTCTGTCGATAGCCAGCATCCTTCCCTTGATGACAGCACCCTCCTACCCCTGACAGACACCCCCTCGCCATAATCCCTATCCTGCCCACACTCACATCTATCTGGGGATTACTTGATGATTCTCTGGGTGGATCCCACTGTAATACTGGCTGTGGCCACCAATCCTGGTGGTGCTGCTGGTACTGGTGAGGCCATCAGCTCTCAGGGGCAGGATTTTTACCCCACTTGGTGCTTAATTGCATGGGAAGTATCATAGAAAAGTGGGAAAAGTGACATGGGTCTCCTACCAGTTCTCCAACCAGTGGGCGAGACTCCTGCCATCTACATTAAATCTCACTCACTAAATATGATTTTTTTCCAGTGAAGGCACATGATCTGCTAAGTATTTCCAACATTCTCTGCCCTTATTCTATTATTGAAGAAGTTAGCTGAGTGCTCACTGGGTTCATTAGAAATGTCAGAAACCAGACACTGTCGTTCAGGGAACTAAGTATTGATGATTGCCAGATATCCCTTGTGCAATGAGCAGTAAAACTAAAAGAAGACCTCAAGACTGCATCAATCCCATTGTGGTTCTCCTGGGCCTTGGCTCATATCTTCCACCCAGGAGACCAGAATATTTAACATGTCCCCATGTTTCCCAAGTTGTTGTGGTGCAGCTGTTCCTAATGTATTAAACAATTTCCCTGCTGCTTCTGGTACAAGCTGTGCCTCAGTGAGCGTCTTCTGAGTGTTTTGAAGATATCAAAGCGAGTCCAACTTGGCCTAATAATAGTCAAATTTTAAAGATGACATTTATCTTTGAAAAAAAATTGCACATTTGTTCTAACATTCTGTCCTTAATTATCAAATCAATTGGCACTTAATGACTGGGAGTGTGCATTGCCGCTAATCATTAAGTGCAAGATGAAACAGTGAAGTAGCAGTAATTACACCACTGGCATATTTACTGCCCCCAAACAGATTTACTGTTATCATTAAAAATGTCCAAAGTTGCAAATCTGGGCCAATGATATTCTTAAAGTGCAAAAAAAGAACTTAAACTACCTCTGGAGCTCTTGCTTCTTGGTCATGAGGCTAAGGGGAACATTTCACAGTAACTTCATTGCAATGTTAATGTAAGACTACTTGTGACTAATAAATAAACTTTTTTCACTTTTTTTCTGCCAATTAGTCTAAAGATTATTCAGTAGAAGTGAAATGAGCTTTAAAAATAGATTCTTGCACTCATCAGCCTGAAAATTCAATGACTTGTTGGATGGCGATTTTTTTTTAATACCAGTTGAGTTAATCCCAAATATTGAAGATGCAAATTGAGGAAATAATGGTTAATTTTGCAACAAAAACCACAGAAGTTTAGGTAAAAATAAATTGCATATTTTGAAAGTAACCTTTCACAAAGTAAAGAAAGGTAATGTAAATATGTTAATTATTTCTTTCAAACTTTAATTAAAGTAAATGTTTTAATTTCACATTATGTGATGAATATTTGTTATGATGAGAAGTTGGATAGGCTTGGGTTGTTTTCGATGGAGCAGAGAAAACTGAGAGACAACCTGATCGAGGTATACAAGACTGTGAGGGGCATGGACAGAGTGGATAAGAAACAGCGGTTCCCCTGAGTTGAAGGGTCAGTCACGAGGGGACATAGATTCAAGGTAAGGGTCAGGGGGTTTAGGGGGGATGTGAGGAAAATCTTTCTTATCCAGAGGGTGATGACAGTCTGGAATACGCTGCCTGGGAGGGTGATAGAGACAGGTTGCCTCACATCTTTTAAGATGTATCTGGATGAGTACTTGGCACGTCATAACATTCAAGGGTTCGGACCAAGTGCTGGTAGATGGGATTAGGTGGAGTTCAGGTGTTTCTTACATGTTGGTGTAGACTCAATGGGCTGAAGGGCCTCTTCTGCACTCTGTGATTCTATGACTCTAAAATGAAATTATTCAGTTAGTTTTATTGCTTTAATTGTACAAAGAGTGTGTTTGCGCTCGTACAGTATTTTGAAATAGCTAGGTAAAATGAAGCACGCGGCACACAATTCTCAAGAAAGATCAATCTTGACACAAAAGGAGTTGTCTCTGGAGTGTTGATGTCTTTTTTTTTGCACGGGTTTGGTCCTAAAGTGTATTTGCTGCTCTGTTATGGACACGGCTTTTGTATTTGATGAGTCAATGGTAATTACAGTTGTCAGGACGTGGCAGTTAAGTGAGTATTTCACCAGAGGTCTCTTAGTGACTTCGTCCAAGCTATCTATGCTTATCAAGAGCTTTAAACCGAGTATGTGCATAACACCATTTAGTGTTAAAAGCAGTACCATAGCAACTGTAGATGTTTTCTGAATCCGTCTATGTTGTGAAGTTCGATTCTTTTAATCGACAAAGATGAGCAGAATTGGGTAAGGTATATTTTAATTTGGATGGTATTATTTTGTACAACAGCCATAGATAGTGGCATAATAAGCATGTTATTAAAATCAGATAGATTTGATCACTTTTCTGAAATCTCAACAGGAATTATAGCATTTGCTAACTTGAATGGCGCGCAAACGGATTTTTACTGTTGGGAAAAGCTAATACATTGTTTCTATAACAATTCTTTCACAGAAACAGTTCTGCACCCACAACCCACCTACCCCCCGCCCCCTGCCCACCCCCCTCCCCCCAACCCCCACCCCCCACCCCACGCCCCACAACTGTCCTTCAATCTGAAGGAGATTGTTTCGACACCTCCTGACATACAGAACATTAATCTGTGAAACTTTGTATTTGGGCAAAATGCTACAGATGATAAATGTAGTATTTATCAGAGCCACTGTTTAGTTCTGGCCATGGCCCGGATAAAGTTCCAACTCACTTGTCCAAATTATCTGATTTTCTCAATGCTGCCCATCTTTCTCATTGCTACATTCAAAAAAGACTAAATCCTCAGGTAAACCATTGTCAGCGAGAACATTCTGTGCAATCACGATCAGGAAATGCCATCACCTCTTTATTCCTTGTGACCATGAGAAATGTCACCTATTTCATGCAGTGAAATAAAAACAAAGGGGGGAATGTTCCCATTGTTTTAGCGTGTCAGGCTCTGACTGAAAACCGATGTGTAGCTCTCAAGCTGCACAGCCGACTATTTAGTCCCAATATTCCGGCACTCATGAAAAAATATCAGTGGCTGTGGTTTTCACTGTCAGTTTGGCAGTGTGGGGCCTGATAGAGCCTGAAATACCAGCTCCACAATTTATAGGTGCCCTGGTCTGTGATAAAAATAACCCAACCCGACTCCACCACACATAGAACATAGAACAGTACAGCACAGAACAGGCCCTTCAGCCCACGATGTTGTGCCGAGCTTTATCTGAAACCAAGATCAAGCTATCCCACTCCCTATCATTCTGGTGTGCTCCATGTGCCTATCCAATAACCGCTTAAATGTTCCTAAAGTGTCTGACTCCACTATCACTGCAGGCAGTCCATTTATCGGAATCCATGAATCCGTCCACTGTACTACTCTCGAGGCTGGAGTTGAGGAAATGGCTGGTGAGCTCCCTGGGCTATTTCCAAGATGTGCCTGCGAAAGAAAGGAGATTTCATTTGTGTATGGCAGGGGCCTTTAGAAACAAGAGACATGATTCACAATATTGTTGTCTGATGGCTAAGGCAGTGCTGGATCCACACTTGGCTTATCACTGCCGGCCTCACCATCAGCACAGGAGTGATCGATATCCTCCCTGGCCAGCTGGATTACTCTGTCCTTGAAGTCCATGAGGACCTTGAGTTCTGGCATTCCTCCACCCATCTGGGATCGACTTCAGGAAGCATAAAGGAGAGCATGACCCTGTCTACATCAACGGGGACGAAGTAGAAAGGGTTGAGAGCTTCAAGTTTTTAGGTGTCCAGATCACCAACAACCTGTCCTGGTCCCCCCCATGCTGACACTATAGTTAAGAAAGCCCACCAACGCCTCTACTTTCTCAGAAGACTAAGGAAATTTTGGAATGTCGTCCACAACTCTCACTAACTTTTACAGATGTACCATAGAAAGCATTCTTTCTGGTTGTATCACAGCTTGGTATGGCTCCTGCGCTGCCCAAGACCGCAAGGAACTACAAAAGGTCGTGAATGTAGCCCAATCCATCACGCAAACCAGGCTCCCATCCATTGACCCTGTCTATACTTCCCGCTGCCTTGGCAAAGCAGCCAGCATAATTAAGGACCCCACGCAGCCCGGACATTCTCTCTTCCACCTTCTTCTATTGGGAAAAAGATACAAAAGTCTGAGGTCACGTACCAACCGACTCAAGAACAGCTTCTTCCCTGCTGCCGTCAGACTTTTGAATGGACTTACCTTGCATTAAGTTGATCTTTCTCAACATCCTAGCTATGACTGTAACACTACATTCTGCACTCTCTCGTTTCCTTCTCTATGAATGGTATGCTTTGTCCTTATAGCGCGCAAGGAACAATACTTTTCACTGTATGTTAATACATGTGACAATAATAAATCAAATCAAAATCCCTCCCCCTTGTTGTGTGCAGGTTTCTCCTGCATGAAAACAGATGGGAGGGAGTGTAGGCAGAATGTGTGCCAGTGTAAACATTAAGGATGCTTGGCATGTGTGGATGGTGAGTGGAACCAGAGAAATGATGAGGACATGATTCCTAGAGGAAATGAAGATGTGTGTGAGAGAGCGAGTGGTGGTGTCCCTTGAGCTGGCAGTGAGAGATGAGAGGAGTGACTCACCCTGGCAGAACGGAGGAAATTGTTCATCCACTTCCTGCACAGGATGGCTGTCCTCTTCTGCAGGGTGTTGCACTGACCACCACTGACCACCGCTGCCACCAATCCCAATGCCAGGTTCTTCACCAGATTTCCACCCTGGGTGTGGGTATACTAAAGTTTAGAGTTTATTTATTAGTCATAAGTAGGCTTACATTAACACTGCAATGAAGTTACTATGAAAATCCCCTTATTACATAAAATTCCTTTATTACAATATTACATCACGGCGGGTCTCAACACCATCAAACAGTCCCTCTAGGAAGGCATCAGAGTATTTCTGGGCAGACTTCCTGGCAGCCATTACTTCCCGGCAACCTGTGAAGTGTGGCTGCACTGGGGTGATCTTTAACTGTGGTACTTGTTGGTGGCCTCAATGCTGCTTTTCCGCATGGCATCGGCCTTTGCCGATTTCTGAGAAAATTTGGCTCATCACATTATTCATAATAATTATCACAGGTTGTCTAAATGTCTTAATTTTACATTATTGCAATTTAATTTGCTTGAAAATAAAACCTAATAACCTACATCAAGGAACTGGAGCACATTGCTACATAATGATAACTTCCAACTACATTGTGCTTATTATGTTGTCAGTCTTTCTCCTGAGGTTTTAATGTGCATGTACAAGAGGAACCATGGAGAGAAACATATAGACCTGGGCGCTGAAATTCCCGAACAACATTGTTTTTACTTTGTTATTTTAGAGCATTTCCAATTACACAGCAGGGACTTAGTAACAACACAAATCAGAAATGCAGTCATTATAATTGAGTCTGAAGAGAAAATAAGTGCATAAGAAGTCAATTAAACTCTGTATGGTTCTAACCAGAGGGGAGGGAGTGGGAAATCAGCTTGGCATCAGCTCAGCATCATTGGTGGCGCACTCATATCTGAGTCATTCTGCACACTGGACACCACACTTTAAGCAGGATGCGCGAAGGAGGTTTACTAGAATGGAAAAAGCAATAGTTTACATGGAGAGGCTAGAGAAGCTGGAATTCTTCAGAAAGTTAAGGGAAAATTATAAAGCGGTGTTCCAAATTATGCACAATTTTGATAGAATAATATATAGCTGGCAATAATTAGCTGGATCAGGAACCAGAGGATACAGATTTAAATTGACAAAAGAAGCAGAGGGGTAATGTGGGGATTCCTTTTTAATGCAATCAGTTGTTATGACCTGCAATGCAATGCTTGACTGGATGGAAACAGAGTCAATAGTAAATAAGAATTTGAATGAAAACAAATTGCAGGGCTTTGAAGAAAGAGCAGGAAAGTCGGACTAATTTGATTGTTTTTTTCAGAGCTGGTCCAAGTGCATAGGATGGAATAGCTTCCTTCTGCGCCACATAATTCTATGGTTCACTTCAGAACTTCAGCAAGCAACTTTCTGAATTCGCATTGCCGGCGAATAACATTGTCTGTCAAGAGCACCAAATCGGATGTGTCCAGTTATGGTTCCATATGTAGTTATTGTTGCAGTGTAAAATAAGGCAGCATGCATCAAACCAGAACCTTTTTGGGCTGGCTCAGAGGAATTGAGGACTCCAAAGGTTCACTCACTGAGGACTCCATTTGTGCTCTGTGTCTAATCATAGCACACTTTGGTCATTGAGTCTCCGTTCCTCAGGGGATTCGTGAGTCACATTTGTTCACTTCCAAGCAGCCAGACTTACACTAGCCATTCTGGGCAAAGAATAGGGGAATGAAGCACCAACACAAAAAGCATCATGACAGCTGGCAGGCCAGCCAGCACAGTTTGATCTATGACTGGTGAACTTACACCAGTTGCACATTAATTAATTAACTAAAAGCTTTTTGCAGTGCACAAAAGCAGTGTGATCTGGGTGCAATGAGATCCAACAACAGCAAAAACCCTACCGAGTCCTATCATGCTGGCTCTGGTTATCCATTTAGCACCTATGACATCAGTCACCTGATAAACACTGATATGCAGTGCAGACACGGCAGCATGGTGGCATAGTGGTTAGCACTGCTGCCTAACAGCGCCAGGGACCTGGGTTCGATTGCCAGCTTGGGTCACTGTCTTTGCGGAGTCTGCACATTCTCCCTGTGTCTAAATGGGTTTCCTCCAGGTGCTCCAGTTTCCTCCCACAGTCTGAAAGATGTGCTAGTTAGGTGCATTGGCCATGCTAAATTCACCCTCAGTGTACCTGAACAGGCGCCGGAATATGACGACTAAGAGATTTTCACAGTAACTTCATTGCAATACTAATGTAAGCCTACTTGTGACACTAATAAATAAAAAACTTTTAAAAAAAGACTGACTAATGCTCCTGATCTTTCCTGTTGTAACCTGGAAAAAAACTGAAGGCAAAGAAATTCAGATTGTAGTGATATTGACTGGAGCAGGCTGTGTTGTCCTGGCACTTTTCTGTGGCAACCTCTCTCTCGAGAAGACCAGCTATTTATGTACTACAATCTTTAATTAAAGGCAGGCATGTTGTCTGGGGCAACATTCTGTTGAGAGAATAAGCACTGCCAGCACAACTCGTTCTTATCAATTCCACTTCAGATGAAAATACTATTTGTTCCTTCCTCTCATTTCTGTTGCTTCTCTTTTTCTGACCAAGAGTGGAATTGCCAGATGACCATAGGAAGAAAGTGTTGCCTGAAGCCCTTTATGAGTTCAGAAGGTTCGACAGCCACTACGATACTCTAAAATCATCTAGGAGCACCAGAATATAACAGCAAATTATCTGCCAAACATCTGCTACATTTTACGAAGCGTTTCCTTGAAAGAGGACTACCATGGCTGCCTCATGGTTTCCAGAGAGGTTTCAATGTCAGTAAAAGGTCTATTCTCAATAGGGTTCAAAAAATGCAAATGATTTCTGTGAAGTCAGCATTGCATCTTGTCCCAGATGACTGTTTTTTTAACAACCCGTAGTAATCTGCTGTGTACTAATATTCTAGACACAAAAAAGGTTTAGAAAATGACATCAGCAACAAAAATGTCATGAGTGTGATCTACATGGTTTCCCTGAGTAAATCTGTTTTATATCAACTTTCAATGCAATGATCTCAGCCTTAAAGGACTGTCCCTTTTTTTAATGGAAATCATTATTACCACAATGTTACCACATCAAACAAGGATAAAAGGACTTTTTTGCTGTGGTTCGAAACTTCACAGCTTTGTTCCTATCCACGCTTACATTTTTACTCAAGATTTTTTGTCTCCTGGGAGGAATTGTAATTATGCTGCTGTTTCATCTGTCAGTCTGTAAGGAAGTTCCTCTTTGCATCAGAATCCTGTATCAATTGTATTTGTATGGACATGATGCACCCACATGTCATTCTTACTCCCATAGATTAAATTTCATGCCACATATTTAGGGCGGAATCTTCTCCTTGAGTTGAGTCCTGATGACGTACCACTTGCCCTCAGATGTGGAACAGCTGGCTATACGGCAGCCAGCTAATTAGAAAAGCAGAAGGAAGAACCCTATCCATCATATATCAGAAATAAGCAGGAGGTCACTAGCTCCGTTATGTCCACAAGGTCAAAGGTCCAGGAGCCATACCTTTAAATGGCACCCAGACAGGCATCTGGTCCTTGCCATCTAGAGCATCAGTCTGGGTGTTTATGAGGTTCTTGTAATCTCCAGGTATGCTGCAACACCTGCCCCGACTATCACATCTTCAGTTCTGTCACCCTCCCCACTTTCCAGATCCCTGGAACTGGATTCCATCATCCTGCACCATTCCACCTTCACCTTTCACCCTCCCTCTATCATCCTTGACCCTCACTCTATCACCCTCACCCTACCTTCAGTGATCCTCAACCCACATACCACTATCATCCTCGAAGAATTAGCATTCACCCTATAGAGCTTTCCCCCGTCACCATCAATCAGACAATGAGCACACTGGAAAAGCCCCCTGATACCCTTGACTTGCCATGCATAATCCTCAAACCTCCCTCGATCATCCATGGCTTTCCCACAGTTACCTTTAAGTCCCAGGACCTCAGCATTAACCTTCACCATATACCTCATGATTTCCCCACCATTCTTGACCTCCAATCTTTAGACATTGACCTTTCCTATGTAGTTCAACTTCCTCCCTCTGTCCTCCACTAGCCTTCATAGGGCCACCTCCTTCCCTCAGCCAGTCATGCCCAGTCCCCTTTTACAGCAACCAATCGATTCAATGCATCAGTGTCTCCTCTCTCCTGCTCCAATAAAGTTCCCCATGTGTGAAAAACAGACTCTCCCCCATCCAATTCTACTTGGAGGACGTCCTCAACTGCTGCACATCACCATTAACCAGCCGTGAATCTGAAACCATGTGCTTTTTGTTTGTTGATTTCATAATTCCAAAGCTACAATTTATCATGGTGAAGCTATGTTTTAATGAGCATGTATGATATGCTAATGCATTCAAAAGATGTTCCTGTTGCTTACTGTTAAGAAGCTCGAGCCACCTTCAATCCATCATCAACTTAATCACCAACTTTCATTCCAGCGTCAGGAAGCTGACATTTTGTCTCTCATTCAGTTAAGTGATCCTGCCCACTTCAGTTCCCATTCCTGAAAGTTTCACAAGATTCCACCCTTAATCTATGATCCTGGGATTCTGCATTGGCATTAAGTAGTGAAATAATACAGTAAGTGCATGGGAGGAAGAGTGGAACCATCGCATTGGTTGGGGATAGTTAAAAAATGAATTAAATTTGCAAAAGTGATGTTATAAATAATACTGCTGACAGTGTAAGGGTGCTTTTTTAGTATTTCGCTTCAGTGATCAACTGTTCTGCTGTAGTTCCATATTCTTGGTTTTTGGGGAGGCAGTCATATAGACATGTGAGCAATGACAGACAGACCCAACCTGTCAGATACGACTGCGATGCCTTGCATATCACATTCAATGGACTCTGCGTCCCTCTTGGCTTTCCCTGAGCCACTTTGAAAATGCAACTGTATTCCCCGGAGTTTAGAAAAATGAGAGGTGATCTCGCTGAAATGTATGAAATTCCTCGGGATCTTGACAGGATAGAGGCTGTTTCCACCATTTGGAGAGTCTAAAACTAGAGGTCATTGCCCTAAGATAAGGGTCTGCCGGTTATGACTGAGATGTAGGGAAATTTCTGTACTCAGGGTGTTGTGAATCTTTTGAATTCTCTTCCCCAGAGGGCTGTGATTAGTTGATGAGTACATTTAAGACTGACATTGATAGTTTTACCAAACTAAGGAAATAAAGGGATATGACGATGGGGTGGAAAAGTGAAGTTGATTCAAAAGCTCAGCATGAACTTACTGAAACATGGAGAAGGCTCGAGGGAACATAGGCCCTATGCTTGCTCCTATTTCTTAAGTTCTTGAATGTACGTTGCTGGTCAAATATCAGAGTAGATTCCATGGGGGAGGCAGCGACATAATGGTGAGCAGTAGTTCAGAGACCCAAGGTAATGCTTTGGGAACCTAGGTTTGAATCCCATAATGGCAGATACCCATGTGTCATCATGTGCTGCAGCGTGACTACTGTGCTAAATGAGATAGATTTCAGATCTAGCAACTCAAGACTAACATTCATGAGGCACTGTGGGCCATTAGTAGCAGCAGAATTGTTCTCAACTACAATCTGCAATCTCATTTTCCAGCAAATTCCCCATATATATCCCAGTGTATCTAGCATTACCATGAATCCAGGGGATTGTGCAATGGAGGGTACAGGAGGCATGCCAGGAGTAGCAGCAGACATACCTAAAGATGAGATGTCAACCTAATGAAGCTAATACTTATGTGCCAAACTGCATAAGCAGCAAGTGATAGAGCTAAGAAATCCCACAACCAACAGATCAAATCTAGGCTTTGTAATCCTGCCACACCTAGCCGTGAATGGTGGTGGACAACTAAACAACTCACTGGAGGCAGAGGATCCATAAATATCCCCATTTGGTGGAGCCCAAGGAAAACCTTCAGCGGCAAATAGACCGATTCTCTTACGGCTATAAAGAGTTTGCTTGACTATCAGTATCAGGGAGACAAAATAAAACAGAGGAGGGGGATTTCCACAACACCCCAACCCGGATTGTTTTCTGGTGGCAGAGGCAGCTCGCCATTGACCGCTGGCAGGATCTTCTGGTCCTGCTGATGTATATGTCATTTTGTGTGGCTCACCCGTCCCATCACCGGGGAACTTGGAGCAGGGGTGGGGGGGGGGGGGTCACCTTCCCACCCATAGAATGCAAAACATTTGAGATGTTGGATTCATAACACACACATTGCAGAGTGTCTAGAGGAATGAAATCTGATGATCTGTGAAATTCCTTCACAGTGTCCAAATGTGAAAAGCGCACAGGGCAGCTGCAGTTACTAACAGCACAATACTGCAGGTGTTGGGATTGTGAAATAAAAAGGTCAGGCAGTTTGTATTGAGATGCTAAAGTTGACATTCCAGGTTAATGATCAAACATCAGAGCTAGTTTTTGTGATGTAATATGGACAGATTTAAAAAGGAATATAAGTGAGATGTTATTAAGAAGGAAACCCAAGCACTTTCATCTGACAGCTAGCGATAAAGTATGTAAAGTTTGAATCCTGGTGTAAAACAGCCAGAGGAGGTAATGTGATATAGAAACATCTGGTTAAAACGTGATGGGCAGGATTTTATGGCCTCACTCGTCCCGAAACTGGAAACTCCTCCCCGAGATCAAGGGACCTTCCCATGCTCCACTGCTCGCCTGCTCCGATTCCCGCGGCGGCTGGGACTGTAAAATTCCAGCTAATGGGTGTCATTTTGTAATTTTTTGATGATGTGCTGAGTTTAATGGCCCCATCAAAGGGGGATTGGGGCTGGAGAATGCAGCGAACCATTCAAAAGCCTATTGAATTCCGCGGGAGTGGAAAATTCTGTCCGCAGAAAATTCCACCCATGTGCCGACTCAGGCAGGAAAAGCGGTACGTGAGTTGTCCGCTGCGCTGCTGGCTTTTCCCGTCACATTTTTTGACACATAGTCAAAAAAGATCAAGGAGGTGAGTCCCACGAAGTCACGCTGGCAAGAATGCCCCGCCACCAACTTTGGCTCTTGAGAGATGTAAAAAAAGTAAAAGTAAAAAATGAATCAGCCCAGGGACATGGAAAACACTTCCCCCCCTCCCCCGCCCCGCCCTCCTCCCCCACACCCAGGACCGCCACTTGACTCACCTGTGTACCCGCAGCGGGTTCTGTTTGCCAGACCCCCATTTTAAAAACCTGTTGCGAACCCCGCTGATCTGATATCACATCCCCATGGTGGGGGTGAGGGGACTTTCCTACGTTGGGGAATGTTACATTGTGGAGGCCTGCTAACCCTATTAAAATGTATTTAAATGAGCTGTGAACCCCATTCAATCACTGATCGGCGGGGGTGGGGGGGGGGGGTGTGGGGGGGGAGTGAGGACAATTGAGTGAGAAACTTCTGCAGGTGTAAATGCCATTTTGGGACTTCCCCTTAATTCTCCGTTCCCCCCTCCACCCCCCCCCCCCCGCCAGTCCCACCTACAGAAAACGGGAGGCGGAAATGTCTGTTCTGAAGTTTTCGAACCGTAATGGAGTGGACTAGCTATGGATTACCTCAATAATATATTAGTGCAACAGTCGACCAAACTGACCAAACCCATCCCAAAGATCAAAGCAAAATACTGCGAATGCTGGAATCTGAAACAAAAAGAGAAAATGCTGGAAAATCTCAGCAGGTCTGACAGCATCGGTGTGGAGAGAGAATAGAGCCAATGTTTGGGGTCCAGATGACTCTTTGTCAGAACCATTCCATGCTGATTTCCCAGTTAAGAAATAAAATAGAATGAATTCAGGGATTATTTGTGTATTTCATCAGATGGCTTCTACTCAATAATCTGACTGTAGAGTCATTGCAAGCAGTGCTTCACAATTCTACCTCGCTCCCATCTTTGGCATTGTTTTTCAAAGTGTTGACAGGACAGGAGGGGCCTGCATTTTGAAACTGCAATTATTCATTTCATGTTCCGTTTATTTTTAAACAGTTTATGTTTAAAGCCAAAAGGCTTCGATTAATTTTCTTCAATTTTGGCACTCCAAGCAGACACTTAGAAAACCTGCAGCTGTAACTCTGTCCATAATCACAAAAATGCAAAGTAAAAACACAGATAATTTAAAAAGCTTGAACCAGTTATACAAACTGAATACACGCTAAAGGCCAGTAATTTACTGAAATCAGCGAGTCAATTAATAACACTGTGTCATTGCCTTGATTTATTTTCCTCAGTGCACTTGGTCTTGGCATGTGTCTTCCATGCAATCAGTTCCAGTTATCCATCATTCCCCATTTATCAGTTCCTCTGAACATCAATGTCTGTGAACGCGTCTTCACCTGTCAACTTGCTGAAAACAAATCAACAAAGAACCAATGAAATAACATCTCAAAAAAATTGCAGTGTTTCTTAAATTGGCACTTGCATCCCGGTGCTGGTGATATACAACTCATATCTCCTGAGCCGATGGTTTGCGCTGTGGTGGGAACAATGAAACATCACCCTATGTGGCTCAGGAGCCGCACTCTGGCAGGGCAGCTTCTGCTGCTCATGCTGCAGATGAAGGCAGTGGATTGAGAAGGGGCAGGATCTGCTGGCCTCTCTTTGCCCAGCACCATTATCTCTCAGCCAGCTGAGTTTTCCGTTACTTCTCATCTCTTCCGACACTCATCTGAACAGTCAGCCTCCAGAGAGAAAGTAAAGTTTATTTATTAGTGACAAGTAGGCTTACATTCACACTGCAATGAAGTTAGTGAAAATCCCCTAGTCGCCACACTCCGGTACACTGAGGGAGAATTTAGCATGGCCAATTCACCCAACCTGCACATCTTTGGACTGTGGGAGGAAACTGGAGCACCAGGAGAAAACCCACACAGACACAGGGAGAAAGTGTAAACTCCACATAGTGACCCAAGCCGGGATTGAACCGGGGTCCCTGGCGCTGTGAGGCAGCAGTGCTCTTGGCAGTCAATGACTGTCTCCTAGTTGTGTCGATGTGGCTATCTTCATATCCCACTTGCAGGTGTCCTTGTAGCAGAGGAATGGGAGTCCAGCCAGTCATAAACTAGCAGTCAGTTCACCATCCAGAGGTTTTTGGGTCTCTGCTGTCCATTCATCCAACAAACATGGCGTAGATATTGCTACTGACAAGATTGGCGTGCTCCAGGACTTCTGTGTTGGTGATCTTGGTGAAGAGATGCCAATGATAAGTCTGAGACAATGAAGGTGAAAGCTGTTCAGCCTTTTCTCCTGCTATGCTATCCAGATGTTGCTGGGGAGTGTGCTGAGTACACAGACTTGGTTTACTCACAGTTTAATGTTCTCACTCAGGCTGCTGTTGTGCCGCACCCACATAACAGTTGTAGCTTTTGCGATGCAGGTATTTATTTCAGTATTCAGTGACCGTTTAGCATGTGAAGCTATCAACAACCTTTCTATTGTCAATGCTGCTTGATAGTGTCTCAACATTCTTGACCATGATATTTTTCTTACTGATACCGATAGCCAAAGCAAACTCTTTACAGCCATGAGAGAGTCCATCTATTTGCCGCTGCAAGTACTCCTTGATATCGAATGCTGTCTCAGCATCATCTGTGCAACTCACATTCTGCGATACTGGGCAAGAATGAAAATTGCACCTTACAAAGCTACTAATTCACAATAAATAGGAAATATGTGCATACATTTTAAAAAAGAAATCACTGCAACAACTTATTCTACCCTGTCCTGAGAAAAGGCCTTTTTAACTTTGCATTGTCAATTTTGTAAATATTTCACACATTTATCTGTCCTGTAAAAAAGTCTTAAAACTATCTATGCTTTTTATCACTGTAGTTTTAAAATATTTATTTATCACAGCTTCAACTTTTACAAGACCATGCTCCAAAATGTGAGGGCCAATTGTCCCATCCTGCTACGCTGATGTTTTAGTGCAGCGGGCCAGGAGATTCAAACGCCAGCTGATTTGAGCGATTCGCGCTGGGCTTCCGGGCCTCCACGTATCTCCCAGCCTAGGTTTTTTTCACATCGATGGACCCAGGCTGAAAATCTGCATACCGGACATTAGCATGCATTTACATACCTTACCATCTAATTAGCAGGTCCACGACTAGAATCTCCACTCTCACTAGCGTCTCCCCCCAATCTGGCATGACGTCATGATGCCGGGGTTTACAACTGTTGTATAAACGTCAGGACATGGCGTGGCAGTGTTGGAACAGGAGTAAGGAGGTAAGTTTTATGGAGCTGCAGCCCACAGATTGCAGGAGGTTGGAGGCAGAGCCTGGAAATTTTCTGCTTGCTGTGGGGAACTTCCTGGAGAGCTGGAAGTGTTGTCCCCAGGCCCAGGGATGTTCTTTGCAGCCTCCGTAGGTTGGGATGGGGTCCTTTACTGAGTGCTGGTCAGGCTGCTCTCTGCAGCCACTGGGCTATTCCATTGTTCTGGGGTGTGGTGAGGGACTGGACTGAGTGCTGGGGTTTTAGGAAGGGGGGAGGGGGAATGCACCATGTGCTGATTCAGGACTAATCAGTTGAGGCAGCTGGTGCTCCAAGCAGGGGTGCTCAGGTTAACATTGACACTTATACTGCAAGTACTCTGCAGTGAATGGGAAGCCATCTTGTGATAATTAGGAGTCTGTCCCTGCCCTGTGTCCCTGACCTGCAACACATGCCTGGAAGGGGATGCTGTAGTTGCACTCATGGCAATGGCTCAAGGGGATGCAATGGCCACGCCCACACACCAAGCTGCATACTGTCCCTGCCAGCTGTACGCATGATGCCAATGGCAGGCAACCTAATCACACAGATTATGGGTTACCAGCATCCATAAATGGGAGTACTGGACCCAGTGGGGGATGGAGATGGGTGGGGGGGGGGGGGGGGGGGGGTGCAGAGGGAGGTCGTGCCAGAGTAATTGCAAGCAATGACATGAATCTATCTTCTCTCTCTCTCTAGCCCCCACCATGCAGAATGGATCTCGGTCTCCTTGATTGAGAGCTGGCTATCATGGTGGCGCTGAGGAGGAGGAGACGTTTCAGGAGGTGGAAGGTGTAGGGAGGCCACTCCAGGAGCAGCCAGTGGCAGACCCTCAGGAAGGAGGGCAGGGGGCAGCCGCTGATCGCCATGATGTGGGAGAGCAGCCTTCCGAAAGGGTGGCCAGAAGGAGGGTGCAGCGGCCTAGGCGGTACCGGGCCAGAACATCATTCGATGGGTTGTCAGATGTCATGTGTCATCACTGGCTCTGCCTATCCAAGAACATGGTCTGGCACCTGTATGAGGTGCTCACACACCTGGCATGTGAGGGCAGTGGCGGGCACTGCCAGCAGAGGTGTGGGGGCTGCTCCCAATACCCTTCCACCCCACCCCAGGAGCCACTGCAGTCGCCACCCCCCCCCCACAATCCAAAGCTGGCCACTCAACCCAAGTGACCCCACCCTTCCCCACCCTCTCTCACCCCACCCTTCCCCACCCTCAGGCCATTCAAACCCTTGCCCACCCTCTCTCAGCCCACCTCCCAACCTTCCCCACCCCCTCAACCCACCTCCCACCCTTCCCCACCTTCTCTCTGCCCACCCCCACCCTTCCCCACCCTCAGGCCACTCAAACCCTTCCCCACCTTCTCTCAGCCCACCTCCCATCCTTCTCCACCATCTCTCAGCCCACCCCTCCAACTTTGAGAAATATCACAACAGGATAATGGGCCTGGGCTGGCATTGGCAGTGAGTCTTTGCTGAAGGCTGAAGAATGATGATGACTCACTGTAACTGGACTTAACAGGCTTGTTAAGGGAGTCCAGGTGCAGTCAGTTTGGGTCAGTCATGGGCCCGTTAGTTAAATTTAATTGTGAATAATGTACAGGTAACATGATTTCAATACAGGGTGAGCCATCTCCAAACCTGCAAATTGGGTGAACTCAACAAGGTACTGTGTCCATGGGGGAGTGAGAGGCCAGAGGTCAGCAATGTCCATGGTGGTGGGGAGTGAGAGGCCAGAGGTCAGCAATCTCCGTGATGGGGGGGCGGAGGAGTTAGAAGCCAGAAATCAGGCCAGCAATGTCCGTGGGGGGAGGGCCAGCGATCTCAATGCTGGGAGGACTTGTTTAGCGATCTCCCAGAGATGTGCGCATGCACGGGGACCTGCTCATTACGCTGATTTCAGCCTCTCCAGCGGGAATAGACCCCAGCCCCGGGTTTTAACCTGATTCACACTAGTGCACTCTGCAGTGCACAGAACGTGGGAGATTCATTTTGAAAATCCCGCTGAAAAAACCAACGTGAATTATTCCAGTTTTCATACATATTCGACACTTACCATTTTTTTGGAGAATCGCGCCCCACCCCCCCTGATATATTAAAATTCCCAGTCAGTATTATGAATATGAACATGAAGAAGGAGCTGAGATGGTTGTAATTGAATGTTTCCAACACTATTTCCAATGCACTTAAATGTAATTTTCTTTGTTGCTATTATATACATCCTTTCACCATTTCTCCAAAATCGGTCCTTCTATATTTCTTTCTGTCGCCATGCAGAGCAGTGTGAAGTAAAAATGTAAATTAGCTGCAGGGGCAAAACTGCCATTTCTGACTTCTGATATGTGAGAATACCTTCACTTAAGTGATGAATTATCCCACCACACTTCAAACAAAATAAATGTGCATTGTTTGTAAAACTCTGCTGCTCCAGTGAGGAATATCATTTTTTGTAGAGTTCTGTTTGTTTATAAACAGTAAAGCTGTCTTCTGAAGAGGCCCTGAGCCCAGAACTTCGTGTTTGTAATCTGCCCTTATTGCAGGCAAAGAAAGATCATTCTTTGTGTTGTAATATTTATGGCACATCAATTCCTGTTCCTTCAAGTCAACTTAAAAAGCTTTGTTTCATTAAAAAGATATGTGGATGGGCGATACTCAAACTCCATTGTCTGACAATGATCTAGCCATTGGAAATACTTTGTGAGGACAATGGAAAGAGCCGCCTTGGTCACATGACAGAAACCAGGTTTCTGTTAAGGAGATTTGAGCAGGCACAGTAGCACAGTGCTTAGCACAGTGCTTAGCACTGCTGCCTCACTGTGCCAGGAACCCGGGTTCAATTCCGGCCTTGGGCAGCTGCCTGTGTGGAGTTTGCACATTCTCCCCATGTCTGCGTGAGTTCCTCAAGGTGCTCCAGTTTCCTCCCACAGTCCAAAGGTGTGCAGGTTAGGTAGATTGACCAAGCTCAATTGCCCCATTGTGTCAAAACATGTTTAGGTTAGATGGATTAGCCATGCAAAATGTGTACGGTTACAAGGGCAGGGCGGGAGAGAGGGCCTGTCAGAGAGCTGGTTAGACTCAATGGGCCGAATGGCCTCTTCTGCACTGTAGGGATTCTATGATTTGTACAGCATATTTTTTTGGATCAGAGAAGGGAGAAAGAACAGGAACCAGCAAAAGAAAATGATCCTGTCTAAGAAACACAGGTAAGCAGAGACTCTCATTGGCTTTGACCTCTCTATCTGAGGAACCGATGCAGGGCTTCCGTACAGGGCTTTGATATTGCGCCATGATTGGACTGCAATGAGAGAAATCTGCTACAGTGAACCATACACAACTGTAAATCCATCTTCCTAAACCTCCCGACTCTTCTTTAGTAAACCAAGAAAGGTTTGCACTGCTTCAAGCCTTCATTACTGAGAAAAGAAAGCAGATGTGAGAATGAACCTTTGAACTCCTGAAACACAAATGCTTTTATAATCACACTCTTCTCTTGAGTGTATGAATGTGTGAGAATTGGTGTGTTTGGCTATATACTTGGTGTTGAATGATAAAGCTTCATCTTTCTTTTAAAACTTACAAGGAAACCTGTCATTTGTCTGTTCCTGACAGTCACAGTGCTCTGACGTTAAATATTTTTATTCATTCGGGGACATGGGCGTTGCTGGTGAGGCCAGCATTTATTGCCCGTCCCTCGTTGCCCTTGAGAAGGTGGTGGTGAGCTGCCTTCTTAAATCGCTGCAGTCCACGTGCTGTGGGCTGACCCACAATGCCATTAGGGAGGGAATTCCAGGATTTTGATCCAGCGACTGTGAAGGAACGCCGATATGTTTCCAAGTCAGGAAAGTGAGTGGCTTGGAGGGGAACTTGCAGGTGGTGGTGCCCCATGTATCGGCTGCCCTTGTCCTTCTCAATGGAAGTGGTCATGGGTTTGGAAGGTGCTGTCTAAGGATCTTTGGATTTTTTGCTAAGGATCTTTTGGTTTCTTGTAGATGGTACACACTGCTGCTACTGATCGTTGGTGGTGGAGGGAGTGGATGTTTGTAGATTTGGTGCCAATCAGGTGGGCTGCTTTGTCCTGGATGGTGTCAAGCTTCCTGAGTGTTGTTGGAGCTGCAATATTAATACAATATTTTAAAATTTGGTCAGTCAAGGGGTGGAACAAATTGGGAGCCATCCCTATCTACCTCATGCCCCTGTCTACATCAAGGCGGACAAAGTAGAAAGGGTCGAGAGCTTCAGGTTTTTAGGTGTCCAGATCACCAAAAACCTGTCCTGGTCCCCCCATGCCAACACTATAGTTAAGAAAGCCCACCAATGCCTCTACTTTCTCAGAAGACTAAGGAAATTTGGCATGTCAGCTACGACTCTCACCAACTTTTACAGATGCACCATAGAAAGCATTCTTTCTGGATGTATCACAGCTTGGTATGGCTCCTGCTCTGCCCAAGGCCGCAAGGAACTACAAAAGGTCATGAATGTAGCCCAATCCATCACGCAAACCAGCCTCCCATCCATTGACTCTGTCTATACTTCCCGCTGCCTTGACAAAGCAGCCAGCATAATTAAGACCCCACGCACCTGGACACTCTCTCTTCCACCTTCTTCCATCGGGAAAAAGATACAAAAGTCTGAGGTCACGTACCAACCGACTCAAGAACAGCTTCTTCCCTGCTGCCATCAGACTTTTGAATGGACTTACCTTACATTAAGTTGATCTTTCTCTACACCATGGCCATGCTAAATTCTCCCTCATTTATCCGAACAGGAGCCGGAGTGTGGTGACTAAGGGATTTTCACAGTAACTTCATTGCAGTGTTAATGTAAGACTACCTGTGACACTAATGAATAAACTTGACAGTTTTAAAGAGCATCTTAAAGGAAAAGTAAGAGGTGGAGAGATGAAGAGGGAACCTCGGGCCCAGATGGCTGAGGGCATAGCCACGAAGGTAGTGTGGGAACATACAAGGGAAAGCGATTGTACGTTTCCCCACTCACCCACTCTAAGCACTTTAGAGTCAATGGAGTACTTTTGGAAGTGTAGTCATTGTTGTAATGTAGGAAACGCAGCAGCCAATTTGCGCACAAAGAGCATTGTGTTAATGACCAGATAATCATATTAGGAACGGTGGAGGACTCTAGGTCTGTACTCATTGGAGTTTAGAAGGATGAGGGGAGATTTTATTGAAACTTACAGGATACTGCGAGGTCTGGATAGAGTGGACGTGGAGAAGATGCTTCCACTTGTAGGAAAAACTAGATGGGTCAAGTGGCTTAATTCTGCTCCTATGTCTTATGGTCTTATAGTCAACAGTAGATAAGCTGAGATAGGGGTGAAGATGCACCAAGTAATGGAGCTGGCAGTGTTCTTTTTGATGGGGAGTATATGAGGTTGTAGAATCAACTTGGGGTTAAAGAGAGTGTTGAGATTGGAAATACTCTGGTACAGCCAGAGACTGGATCCAGCGAAGAATATGAAATCGATGCTAGTGAATAACATTTGTGGTAGCAGCCAACAACAATGGGCTTTGATCCACCAAATGTTTAAGTGCGGGAAATTGTGGCATACTCAGACAGGTCGTGGAGTTGAGAATGTCCCTGCGAGATACAGATAGATGCCGTCATTGTAGATGTGATACATCACATCAAGTGGCTCTATGTAGATGAGGACTCGGAGCAGGCCAAGATTCAATCCCGAGGAGTGTCCAGAGGCTGATTAAGTGCTGAACTCCTGGAGCAAGGCTTGAATCTGCATGACATTGTAAATTGTTTTGTCTTTCTGACCTTGTATAGTAAAGTTTATTTCTGTTAAAAAAAATCCCATGGAATCATGTAGCTTTATTCTCTTAGCAAGTGTCTTGAATCTCAAATTTTATCTATTTTAAACAAAACTTTATTGGTCCCCAACTGATTCTTACCAAAACCTGGGGGCTCTGGTCAGGGTCAGAACAGTATTAAAAGGAGAGCAAGGGGATTTTCCTCGTGTTCTGGCCAATATTTATTCTTCAATAAAAACTGAAAGCAGTTGATCTGGACAGTTAATGAGGTGGCAAAACAGCTATGTGAGTTGATACATGGAGAAGTGTTAGAGATAAAGGTCATCTATACTGGGATTGAGAAAGATGTGTATGGAAGCTGCATATTATTAATTGGGCACCAGATGGCCAGCTGATGGAAGCAAAAGCATTATAGCCCAAACACTTTAAAGTTTTTCTTGTATTGCTCTTGGTTTCTTTGACAAAATATTCTGGATAGTCTGTAAATAAACACTGTGGGGGGCCATTTTGCACCCCCTTCCGCCTTCAGCGAGAACGCCAACACAAATGCAACATCTTGCGAGAATCAGGAGATGAAATTCTCGCTGGCAAGATTTTGTTTCTCGATTTTCCACGTCCCTCACCAGTGATGGGACGAGGTTCCTGTCCACAAAGGACAAGAAACTTATTTTAATGCTTTCAGGTACGTTTTAATTTACTTACCGCCCCACCACCACATGATTCCCCCTCACTGAATATTCAAACCTCGGCAACGTGACGTCATATCGGCAAGGTTTACAACAGCTGTATAAAAATGTAGATCAGATAAGGGGATCAACCTGAGGGAGCAAAGGCAACCATAGCCCCCAGGGGGGTGAGAGACATAACCCCAGGCACTGGCCCTTGGCACAAGTTGGCACTGCCACATTGACAGTGCTGGGGCAGACCCACTGGGGAAGCCAAGTGGGTCAGGATGCGTGTTATGTTTGTTGGATTGGAGAACCTCAATGCTGATGGCTGTAGCGAGGGGGTGGGGTCCCCCCAATGCAGATGTTGGGGGTGGGTGAGGGGGGATGAGAGATCCTGATGCCTGTTGAGAGGGCCATCCCCCATATCCACGGGGTGGTCTTTGGGTGCTTTATTTTCTGAACTGATCAGGTGCCTTTTAGGTGCCCCGATCGCTGTGGAACTGGCCTCGCCAGCTCTATCAGGCCTGAACCACCACAGTGATAACTTAACCCATGCCCACTGATTTGTTTTCCAGAAAGGCTCAAGATCGGGACTAAAAACTCGACTGTGGAACTGGAGAGCTACACACTGGTTTTCATTCAGACCCTGACAATCTGCAAAAATATGGGAACATTTTGCCCTGTGTCTCTTGCCAACACAATATGGCCATCTATGATCATCACTGATACCCTCTGCACATTCACACTTGTCTTCGCATGTGCAGAAATCCAATGATGTAGTTGTCGGAGCCTGCACCTGGAACTCCCAATGGCAAAACGGGCAAGGAAGGATTTGCAGACAGCAAACTAATATCCTTTCCTGTTATGATATCTGACTGCAGTCATGTTCATGAATATTTCAAAACTTGTCTCACTATCCCTTTGAAGGAGTCACATGTGCCGTAGATAAAGGAGAACCCATTGATGTACTAGATTGAGATTTCCAGATGGCATTCGATAAGGTGCCACATCAAATTTTTTATGGAAAATAGAAAGGCGTGGTGCAAGGGGCAACAGATCGGCATGGATTGAAGATTGGCTAGCTAACAGGAAACAGAGTTGGCATAAGTGAGTCTTATTCTGGTTAGCAGGATATGACAAGTGGTGTGCCGCAGGAATCATTGCTGGGGCCTCACATTTTTACAAATTATATAAATGACTTGGATGAAGGGACTGAAGGCATGGTTGCTAAATTTGCTGATAACACAAAAATAGATAGGAAAGTAAATTGTGAAGAGGATGCAAGGAAGTTTCAAAGGGGCATAGATAGGTTAAATGAGTGGGCAAAAATCTAGCAAATGGCGTATAATGAGGGGAAATGTGAAATGGTCTATTTTAACAGGAAAAATAAAAGAGAAGCCTAATGGTGAGAGATTGTGGAACTCTGAGGTGCAGAGGGATCTGGGTGTCCTAATGCATGAATCACAAAAGGAAGGTAGTGTGCAGAGTGTTAGACAAGACAATATACAAGGAAAATATTTTCCCAACTGCAAATCCTTCCCTTCTAACCCACTGTAAAAAAGGGTTTCCAAAATCCATCACTGTCAGTCCAGGATCGAAAGTCTCAACATTCACTCCTATGCTACCAGTGGTCACCACTCATGTGCTCTGCTACACATTGTCCCCTAAAAACATGGTAGCCATTAACCCAGGCCTGTCATCAGTACATAACTGACATGCACGCTGTTGTAGCAAATGCAGCAAGAAATAAAGTAGCAGCTAGTTAATTCAGATATTATGCTACATGGGGCTATTTCTTCAGTGGGTAGGAGATAATTAGGAGAACGTAGTACCATTTTATGTAGGCGTGGATGTCTCTTACAGCTAGCGGTCTGAGAACTCTCTTGCTTTTGGGAGCCTTTCCATGAGAATGCCTCTGTGTAGGATAAAGTTGTGTAACATGCAATGTACCACCATGTCCTTCAAAGCTGGATTACATTGAATAGATTCCCACACATAGCAAGAACTTCTACAATACTGGGTGCTCCTTGCTCCCTGACTACTGTGCAACCCGCCCATCCCCCCAACCCTTCCTCCCCACTGAGAACAGGGCCCTGACTCTCCTCCCACAAACTACCTGTTTCTGTAAGTATTGGCCAGCGAAGAGTGGTCAATATTCTGGAGGCTGACTGGCTGCCCTGCCTTCTCCTCATACTCCACCAACAATATGTTTGTGAAGCTCCATTCTCAAAATGGACCCGATCTCAAGCCATGTTTATAAAATGATGAAGGGGATAGATAGAGTGAATGTTCAAAGACTATTTCCTCGGGTGGATGGAGCTATTACAAGGGGGCATAACTATAGGGTTCGTGGTGGGAGATACAGGAAGGATATCAGAGGTAGGTTCTTTACGCAGAGAGTGGTTGGGGTGTGGAATGGACTGCCTGCAGTGATAGTGGAGTCAGACACTTTAGGAACATTTAAGCGGTTATTGGATAGGCACATGGAGCGCACCAGGATGATAGGGAGTGGGATAGCTTGATCTTGGTTTCAGATAAAGCTCGGCACAACATCGTGGGCCGAAGGGCCTGTTCTGTGCTGTACTGGTCTATGTTCTTGTACTGGTCTATGTTCTATGTTCTATCAATACTGGGTGGTCTATTGTTACTGAGCGCCTGCCCATTTGTAGAAGTGGGGATCTACCACACTGATCAGTGACAATGGCTGGTCAGTAACTATTAAAATTTGCTCAGAATTCTTTTTGAATGATCAGGCTACAATTAGCATATACTACAAAGGTATCCAACCAGGTCAGGTGAATGCTTCAAATGCACAATGTTAAAACTGCCCAGAAGGTGTTATCAGATTGGGGGGGGAGGGGGGGGGGACTGCTTGATTTTAATTGGTTACAGTGTGGTGAGAGAGTTACAATTCTCCTTTTACATGCTAAATTAACAAGAAATACAAAAATGAATCAATCAAAAATCAGTTTATTTCCTGCAAAAGTACAAAATCTACATAATATATTCATACTTAAATGCATCATATTCACTTGCAAAGCAAATCCAGACAAATGAGCAAGTAGCATTTGTTTGTCTACACTTCATCTATCACATGTTTAAAAATGCATTTTTGGGATGTAAGCATTTCTGGGAAGGTTTATTATGCACTTCTGTGCTGGTGAACTGCCTTGAAACATTGCAGTCCATCTAGTGCAGGTACAGCCACAGTGCTGCTAGAAAAGGAATTCCAGTATTTTACACAGTGACAGCAAAGGAACAGTAATCATGTGTGGCTTGGAGAGGGTGAAGATCTTTGGAGGATTCAGTAAGATTCAGCAAGAAGCAGAACAGCTGCACATACTGTAAAAACATGGATTCTTCTATCCCCTCCCTAGACTCCCTCTGCTGGTACATACGTATGATAGCCTTACATGGGCAAAATGCAAAATTCAATTCCCAATACAAATAAGTGTTATAGCATATTTCAATGGCTTATATCCAAAATTGCAAAGAATAAACATAAGCATAACATGAGCATTCAACTCCAGCAGTAACACGATTACATATTCTAACTTTTCCATTAATTTAACAATGCGCTCAGTTGTGTACAATGAGAAGAAAAAATTGTTCACCAACTTAAAATTGTTCACTTCACAGCGGAATCATTTAAGTACACTGGACGTTTTCTTTCACGAGTAGGATATCGTCTGACATTGGGTATACTGTTTGACTCATGTCCTAAAATGGATTATCTAAATTGGGTTCAATGAGTGATCAAAGAACAAAGAACAAAGAACAATACAGCACAGGAACAGGCCCTTCGGCCCTCCAAGCCCGCGCCGCTCCCCGGTCCAGGATTGAATCCTGAATCCAGGATCCCCGCCCAATTTTCCAGCCTATCTACATACCAATATCCTATCCACCGAGCTGTCCCTCACAGCTACGATGCTTTGTTCATTACAACCTATTAACTTACCCCCACCCCCCCATTCCAGACCATGTGATCTCCAGGGAGAGGCGAAAACCCAGAGTGAAAAACCCCAGGGCCAATATGGGGAAAAAAAATCTGGGAAATTCCTCTCCGACCCCCTGAGGCGATCGAAACGAGTCCAGGAGATCACAATGGCCCCGATCGGAAAATGCTTCCCAACCCTAGTCATTTCCACTTCCACGAACACCATATGAATTCCCTGCCCCCGAGACAGGTTCCCAACTATCCGCAGTCTCACTCTGTACTGGCACCAGCAAGATGATCGTAGAATGAAGCCTTGAAACGAGAAACCAGGAACAATTAGCCCGCGCCGCTCCCTGGTCCAAACTAGACCACTCTTTTGTATCCCTCCATTCCCACTCCGTTCATATAGCTGTCTAGATAAGTCTTAAACGTTCCCAGTGTGTCCGCCTCCACCACCTTGCCCGGCAACACATTCCAGGCCCCCACGACCCTCTGTGTGAAATATGTCCTTCTGATATCTGTGTTAAACCTCCCCCCCTTCACCTTGAACCTATGACCCCTCGTGAACGTCACCACCGACCCGGGGAAAAGCTTCCCACCGTTCACCCTATCTATGCCTTTCATAATTTTATACACCTCTATTAAGTCTCCCCTCATCCTCCGTCTTTCCAAGGAGAACAACCCCAGTTTCCCCAATCTCTCCTCATAACCAAGCCCCTCCATACCAGGCAACATCCTGGTAAACCTCCTCTGTACTCTCTCCAAAGCCTCCACGTCCTTCTGGTAGTGTGGCGACCAGAACTGGACGCAGTATTCCAAATGCGGCCGAACCAACGTTCTATACATCTGCAACATCAGACCCCAACTTTTATACTCTATGCCCCGTCCTATAAAGGCAAGCATGCCATATGCCTTCTTCACCACCTTCTCCACCTGTGACGTCACCTTCAAAGATCTGTGGACTTGCACACCCAGGTCCCTCTGCGTCTCTACACCCTTTATGGTTCTTCCATTTATCGTGTAGCTCCTCCCTACATTATTCCCACCAAAATGCATCACTTCGCATTTATCAGGATTGAACTCCATCTGCCATGTTTTGTATACTTTGAAGAATGATGTATTTAGAACCATAGAATCATAGAATTTCTACAGTGCAGAAGGAGGTCCATCAAGCCTGCACTGACAAAAATCCCACCGAAGCACTATCCCTGTAACCCCGGCTATTTGACCTGCTAATCCCCCTGACACTAAGGGTCAATTTAGCATGGCCAATCCACCTAACCCGCACATCTTTGGACTGGGTTTGATGATTTGTGAATCGTGTTTACCAATAATCATTGATCCCTTTGTGTTGGTCACAACAAATGCTCGATGTCATAGTGCATTGTTTGTTTTAAGAACAAAGAACAGTACAGCACAGGAACAGACCCTTCAGCCCACCAAGTCTGTGCTGACATAGATCCCTCTCTAATCTAATATTTTCCTACCTCTACATGGTCCATATTCCTCTATTCCCTGCCTACTCATGCATCTATCCAGAAGTCTCTTGAATGTTGTTATAGAATCTGCTTCCACCACCTCCTCCGGCAGCACATTCCAGGCATTCACCACCCTCTGCGTGAAAATCTTGTCCCTTACATCTCTTTTAAACTTTTCCTCTTTCACTCTCAACCTATGCCCCCGAGTAATTGATTCTTCGACTCTGGGAAAAAGACTCTGACTATCCACTCTATCCAAGCCTGTCATAATCTTGTAAACCTCTATCAGGTCCCCCCTCATCCTCCGATGCTCCAATGAAAACAATCCAAGTTTGTTCAACCTTTCTTCACTGCTACTCTGCTTTCTATGCCCAAGCCAGTTTTGTACCCATCTTACGAGCTCACCTCAATCCCATATGACTTCACCTTTTGTATCAGCCTGCCATGAGGAACCTTATCGAAGGTTTTACTAAAGTCCATGTATACAACATTCACTGCCCTGGTCTGGTCAATTTTTACTCCTAACTCCCTAAATTCAGCTTGAAGGACCTCATCCCATTTGTTACCTATATTGTTGGTGCCTATATGCAGTTGGCTGTTCACCCTCCCCCTCCAGAATGCCCTGCATCCGCTCTGAGACATCCTTGACCCTTGCACCAGGAAGGTAACATACCATCCTGGGGTCTTGTTTGCATCTACAGAAATGCCTGTCTATTCCCCTTACAGTTGAATCCCTATCACTATCGCTCTGCTACTTTTTTACCTGCCCTCTTGTGCAGCAGAGTCAGCCATGATGCCAGGAACCTGGCTGCTGCCACCTTCCCCTGGTAAGCCATCTCCCCCAACAGTATCGAACACGGTATATCAGTTTTGGAGGGAGATGACCACAGGGGACACCTGCACTGCCTTCTTACTTTTCCTCTGGTGGTCAGCCATTCTCTATCTCCCTCAGTAATGTTTATCTGCGGTGTGACCAAATCACTGAATGCGCTATCCACAACTTCCTCAGCATCGTGGATGCTCCAAAGTGAATCCATCTACTGCTTCAGAGCCGTCAAGCAGTCTAACAGGAGTTGCAGTTGGGCACAGTTCTTGCACATGAAGGAGAAAGGGACACCTGAAGGATCCCTGAATTCCCACTTTGCACAAGAAGAGCATGACGCGGGTCTGGGATCTCCTGCGTGACTTAACTCTTAAGTTAACTTACAACAACAACCACAGTGCCAAGAGAATCATAGAAAGAATTATAGAATCCTAGAAGGAGGCCATCCGGCTCATCGAGCCTGCACCTATAACAATCCCACCTCGACCCTATCCTTGTAAACCTCTGCATTTACCCTGTTAATCCCCCTGACACTAATGGGCAATTTAGCATGGCCAATCAACCTCATCCACACATCTTTAGATTGTGGGAGGAAACTGGAGCACCCTGAGGAAACCCACACAGACACGGGGGAGATCGTGTAAACTTCACACAGTCAGTGACCCAAGCCAAGAATCAAACCCAGGTCCCTGGCACTGTGAGGCAGCAGTGCTAACCGCTGTGCCACTGTGAAAAGGAAAAGGAAAAAAAACCTACTTACCAGTCACCAGCCAATCACTTACCTGCTGGCTGTGACATTACGGTTCAATTTCTTTCGACCACTCACTTGCCCTCGAGTCTCCCTCGCAGATCCGCCTCTTTGCTCCTCAAAAGATGAGCACCTCTTTCCCCTCAGCGCCAAATTTTCACTCAGCTCCAAATTTCCGATACCCTCACTCTGGCTGAATCTCATTCAGGCTGCTGTCTCTCTCCCTCTGGCTTGCGTAAGCTCACTGATCACAAGAAGGTGAAAAATAGGAAGCATTGTTTTCAAGTATGAAACTTTTAGAAAGTCTTTGTTTTCTTTCTGCAGACAGCATTTTAAATTGGAGATTTAGGGACCATATTGAGGCCTATTGTTAGACACACAAGACACTCCCATGCTTAGGATTAGCAAGAGGAAGGCCTGTATGTGTACAAACACACCATCCAAAGGAAAAACAATTAATTGGATCATTACAAAGAGGCTTTTTTTAATAAAGGGATATGATCCCAGCTCCTTGATGAGCCACTATTATTGCACTATGCCCAATCTACCACAGTTTGACGTGCATTTGGAGCCTTCTTCTGCAGTCCAACTTTGGCAAAAGTGGCTGTGATGTTTCAAAGGCCCAATGGCAGGTTTTATAAACATAGTTGACAACGGAGATTTAGAATGGGAAGATATTTTTGAGACACTTACACCTGACCAAAGCAAATATAATTCAGCTAAAAAATACAGTAGCAAACTATTTCATATCCAAGAGAAATACAATAAATGAAACCATTGTCTTCTGATGTAGGTACCGAGCAAGAAGTAAATGATACAATTGAGCAATATCGCGTGCAATTGAGGCAACTAGTAACCCAAATGTAACTTTTATGATGTTGAATGTGTCGAATAGCAAATTAAAACACAAACAATCATAGGTTGTTTCTCTAGCCAGCTATGCTACAAAACACTTGAGAGAGATAGAAAGCTGTCACAGTTGCTAACGTTAGCAAGATCATGATTGCTTTCAGAATCTCAAGCTACTGAAGTTAAAGCTGCCAACAGTAACTAGCACATTCCGAGTTCAAATTCTGTAGAGCAACGTTATTCAAAAACAGAAAGAGAAGCATTCTCAATCACATAGGATATCTTAACATTTTCATCTCTACTTTTATGATAGAAAGTTTGAAGTAATAACCTGTAATAGACGATTAGTAGACTTATTCAACAAACCAATTAGGAAACAACCCAATTGAATAGACAGTTGGGAACTCAAGCTACAAGAGAACAAGTTCCATGCTGAGCACCAGCCAGGCCAGCGTACTATCCTTCATGACAGCTGTTGCCAACAGTCAGTGCTGTTCATCCTGAAGAAAAGGTTGCTGAACAACGTCTTAACCATGTAAGCCTAAACATGGTGCTAAAATCACTAAAATTAGCTGACACCAAAGCAGCAACAAAACTAGATGAGGCATTGCAAAAGTCTGGTGGCTATGGAATCATGAAACTGGAAGGATGTGATTGAGAGAGGGTCTACAAACTAAATCAATCACACACTACAAGGTCTTTGCAATGTTCAAAATGAGCTCACCTTTGCTATCATATCTAATCTTATGTTACATGGCAACTGTATAACCTTCTGCACACATTGAGGGAACATGTTTAGAACAGGCACATACAAGGCTACCAGGGAATTGTCAAAAACAAACATCTTCTGAATGAAAAGGTACAGTCCCCACAATTGACCCCAAAGTAGAGCATAAGATCGATTCCGTTTTTACCATCTCAAGCAACCACAATGTCAAATCCTTTTAATCCTATGAACTACCACCAGGACAATGGGTTGAAGTTAGTGATGATTTTGCAGATTTGCCCACTAATGTTGCTCATGATTACAGCAGATTTCTAGTCATGGAAGTCATCACATAAGCTTCAATGAAGTTTGACCAGATTTTAGCTTTGTTTTGAATGCTCCAAACGGTGATAAGTAACAATGGAACCCCCATTCAACAGCAATTAGTTCACTAAATTTGTGAACTTCCTGGAATTCACACATCAAAAAATCACACCCTGTTGGTCAAGAGCTAATGGAGACATCAAGAGATTTACACCTACCTTGAAGAATATGAAAAATATATCGCTAGAATTGAGATATATTGGCAGCAAGAGATCTATTGCTTTCTTCTCAATTACAAAGCGACTCCTCACTCAACTGTTGGAAAGCCTCCTGCTTAGGGGAGTTTAAAACTAGAGGGCATAGGTTTAAGGTGAGAGGGGAGAGATACAAAAGTGTCCAGAGGTGCAATTTTTTCACACAGAGGGTGGTGAGTGTCTGGAACAAGCTGCCAGAGGTAGTAGTAGAGGTGGGTACAATTTTGTCTTTTATAAAGCATTTAGATAGTTACATGGGTACGATGGGTATAGAGGGATATGGGCCAAATGCGGGCAATTGGGATTAGCTTAGGGGTTTTAAAAAAAAGGATGGCATGGACAAGTTGGGCCGAAGGGCCTGTTTCCATGCTGTAAACGTCTATGACTCTATGACTCGACACTCATCTTTGCCCATATATCTTCTTGAACTGCCCCACAGAGTAAATGACCAACACACATGACTGAGAACAAAAGGATCAAGTGTAAGTAAATGGAGGTGTGGCGAACCATAGATGGTTATCACTTTGGGTACTTGTACATATGTTACTCTTGTTACTGTTGGGGTTAGGGTTGGGGTGTTCCACCTGTTGGCATTGTTCTGTGGTACACTCCGGTTGGCTCCGCCTTCCTATAGGAGTATAAAGGTCACTGCACTTCCTAGTGACCCTTTAGTCTGGGATTGTATTGTTGAGCAGTATGCTCTATTCTTGTTGCTAATAAAAGCCTTTATTTCCCGGGTACGATCCAGCCTCCCGAGTGAATTAATCGCGCATCAGGAGGGCAAAACAAGAAATTTCGAGCTACATTACTAGAACCAGGAGATAACATGCTTGTGGAACGTGATCGTCATGTTGGAAAAAGGCCAGCATGAAGTGGAGGAACTGATACGTCAGCAGATTATGGGAAGATGTAAAAACAACAGGGTTGTTGTGATGGGCGATGTTAACATCCCCAACATAGACTGGGATTCCTTTAGTGCCAGCGGCTTGAACGGTGCAGAGTTTGTTCAGTGTGTCTAAGAGTGCTTCTTGAGGCAAAATGTAGATAGTCCAACTCGGGAAGGGGCTATCTTAGACCTGGTTCTGGGAAATGAGCCCAGACAGATGATTGATGTCTCATTGGGGGACCATTTTGGAAGCAGTGATCACAATTCTATAAGTTTCAAAATACTTGTAGAAAAGGATAGAAGTAGTTCTAGGGTGAAAGTACTGAACTGGGGAAGGCTAACTATGACTGTATTAGGCAGGAGCTAGGGAATGTAGACTGGGGGCAGCTGTTTGAGGGTAAAATCCACATTCGATATGTGGGAATCTTTTCAAAGTCAGTTGTTAAGAATTCAGGACAAGTATGTCCCTGTAAAAATGAAGGATAAAAGTGGCAAGATTCGGGAACCCTGGATGATAAAAGAGATTGCGAGCTTAGTGCAAAAGAAGAAGGAGGCATACATAAATTTCAGGAAATTGAAAATGGATAAGGTTCTTGAGAAATACAAAGATACCAGTAAAAAGCTCAAACAGGGACTTAGGAGGGCTAATAGAGGCCATGAACTGACTTTGGCAGGCAGGATTTAGGAGAATCCCAAGGTTTTTTATCCGTACATAAGGAGGAAGAGGGTACCTAAGGAAAGGGTAGGTCCATTCAAGAACAGTGGAGGGAATTTGTGTGTGGAGCCAGGTGAGGTGGGTGAGGTCCTTAACAAGTACTTTGCATCAGTATTCACAAAGGAGAAGGATGTGGTGGATGGTGAGCATAGAAAGGAGGATGCTGACATTCTAGGACATGTTGAGATAAAAAGGGAGGAGGTATTGGAGGTTTTGAAAAACATTAAGGTGACAAGTCCATAGGGCCAGATAGGGTCTATCCCAGAATATCTTTGAATCCTCTTTAACCACGGGTGAAGTACCAGAGGATTAGAGAGTAGCTAACATTGTTCCTCTGTTTAAGAAGGACAGAAGAGACAATCCGGGAAATTACAGGCCTGTGAGCCTTACATCAGTGGTGGGGAAATTATTTGAGGAGATCCTTAGGGACAGGATGTACTCACATCTGGAAGAGAATAGGCTTATTAGCGATAGGCAGCATGGTTTTGTGAAGGGGAGGTCGTGTCTCACAAAATTGATTGAGTTTTTTGAGGAAGTGACAAAAAGAATTGACCAGGGCAGCACAGTGGATGTTGTCTACCTGGACTTTAGCAAAACCTTCGATAAGTTTCCACATGGCAGGCTGATACAGAAAGTGAAGTCATATGGAATCCGAGGTGAGCTGGTAAGATGGAAATAAAATTGGTTTCGGCATAGAAAGCAGGGAGTAGCAATGGAAGAGTATTTTTCTAACTGGAGGTCTGTGACAAGCGCTGTTCCACAAGGATCAGTGCTGGGGCTTCTGTTGTTTGTAATATATATAAATGATTTGGAGGAAAATGTAGGTGGCCTGATTAGTAAATTTGCAGATGATTCAAAAGTAGGGGAGTAGCGGATAGTGAGGAGGATTGTCAGAGGATACAGCAGGATATAAATCAGCTGGAGTCCAGGGTTGAAAAATGGCGATGGAATTTAACCTGGACAAATGGGAGGTGGTGCGATTTGGAAGGTCTACAGCAGAAGGAAAGTATACTGTAAATGGTAGAGTCCTTGGAAATATTAGCATATAGAGGGATTTAGGTGTGCAGATCCATGGTTCCCTGAAGGTGGCAGCTCAGGTGGACAAGGGGGTCAAGGAGGCATATGACATGCTGGCCTTCATCAGTCGGGCCGTTGAGTATAGAAATTGGAAAATCATGTTGCAGCTATATAAGACTTTGGTTAGGCCATATTTGGAGTATTGTGTACAATTCTGGTAGCCACACTATCGGAAGGATGTTGATGCATTAGAAGGGGTGCAGAAGAGATTTACCAGGATGTTGCCTGGTTTGGAGGATATGGACTATGAAGAAAGGTTGAACAAACTTGGATTGTTTTCATTGGAGTGTCGGAGGATGAGGGGGACCTGATAGAGGTTTACAAGATTATGACAGATGTGGATAGAGTGGATAGTCAGAGTCTTTTTCCCAGGGTCGAAGCGTCAATTACTCCGGGGCATCGGTTGAAAGTGAGAGGGAGAAAGTTTAAAAGAGATGTAAAGGGCAAGATTTTCACACAGAGGGTGGTGAATGCCTGGAATGTGCTGCCGGAGGAGGTGGTGGAAGCAGATTCTGTAACAACGTTCAAGAGGCATCTGGATAGATACATGAATAGGCAGGGAATAGAGGGATATGGACCACATAGAGGCAAGAAAATATTAAACTAGAGAGACATCTGTGTTGGCACAGACTTGGTGGGCCGAAGAGCCTGTTCATGTGCTGTACTGTTTTTTGTTCTTTGTTCTTTATCAACATTGTGAAGCTCTTGGGAACAAACAGTAAGATTCAGCAAGAAGCAGAACTGTCACATGTGCTGTTGAAACATGAATTGTTTTATCCTTCCCTCCAGCCTTCCTCCGCGGGTACCTACAAATGGACAAAATGCATTTTGCAATTCTCAATACACTCCAGTGGGGAACTTGCAGCTGGTGGAGTTTGCATGAACCTGCTGCCATTGTCCTTCTGGTGGTGAGGTTTGGGGTTAGAAGGTTTAGTCGAAGGAGCTTTGGTGAGTTCCAAACAAATTAGTTCATAAGCCAAAATATTAACATTAGAAAATAAATAGCTTACTCAAGGTACATGCATTTCTACTGATTAAATCAAGTCGAGGTGGATCAAGGCGCAGGGTAACATCTGCCTCTGGCTTTCCACATTTGTATGCACGTCCCTGTTGACTGGTGATTGCAGTTTGAATTCATTATAGTTTTTTCACCTTTCTTTTACCTTCCTTCTCTACTCCTGTTCATTCAAAAATCTGAAACAAAAGTACATAAAATAATTCAGGGACATTTTGCTCATTATCTCTGATGCGGCTGTGCTCCACGTAAGCTTGTGACGTCCTCTCAATGGACTCACGCTGTTCCCTTTCCTTGTGTACCACTTCAGGTCATCCTTCCTTTTGTGATCATTTTCTTTGCTGAGAAGACCATATTGTTTCACTAAGAAAGCCTCTGCTAAATTCTATCATGGCCTCCCTGGGGCAGCTCCAGATGCATATTGTCACAGGATTGATCTTGTTGACTGGCAACCACACATCCCTCATGATCAGAAGATTTTCAGCCCCTGTTTTTTGTGCTTCGCAGCAGCAAGTGAGTTAGCACATTGAGGGAAAACACACACCATGTAGCTTTAAATAACCACAGAATCATTACTCACATCTTATTATCACATTCTTCAACTGCTTTTCACACACTGCAGACCCGCTGATTTTTCACTTCAAGCTTCGTGAATAACAACAAAAAAATGCCTGTAATGTAAACTTCATTTCCAGTAAAATGACTGAAATGTGTGAAAGTAAATATCGTCAACAAAAGCACAAATTTCTCTCCGTTCATTTCCAAAAGCTTTGTTCCACCATGTTTGCTGGAAAAATAACAAAGGTTTTTTAGGGCAGCACGGTGGCATAGTGGTTAGCATTACTGCCTCACACCCCCAGGGACCTGGGTTCGATTCCCGGCTTGGGTCACTGTCTGTGTGGAGTTTGCACGCTCTCCCCGTGTCTTTGTGGGTTTCCTCCAAGTGCTCTGGTTTCCTCCCACAATCCAAAAATGTGTGGGTTAGGTGGATTAGCCTTGCTAAATTTCCCCTTAGTGTCAGGCAGGCTAGCTAGGGTAAATGCATGGGGTTATGGGGATAGGGCCTCCGTGGAATTGTGTTCGATGCAGACTCGATGGGCCAAATGGCCTTCTTCTGTACTGTAGGATTCTATGATTCTAGGTATTTGCTAGACGCAAAGATTTGCAGGTTGGGTGGATTGGCCATTATAAATTGCCCCTTAGTTTCCCACGATGTGTAGATCAGATGGATTAGCCATGCTAAATGTGTGGGGTTACATGGATAGGGTGGGGTAGAGGGCCTGGGTAAGGTACTCAATCAGAGTGTTATTGCAGAACTCGATGGGCTGAATGGCCACCTTCTGCATGATAGGAATTTTATGGATTCTGAAATGGAAGTTTAGAAGCTGAACACACGTAAAATGCTCTCAATGTGAGAATTTGCTTGAGTCAACCAAAAAAGAACACTTATATTCCATTTGGATTAAATGAGTCATACTTCACTTTGTCCCATGCAGCTTTAGAATTATGTTTTTCCTCCAAGACTGAACAACATTGCCAAATTTAGAAATTAAAACTACAGAAGAGAAAGGCTGCTCTTTGTCCCTGGCAATTATGAGAGTTAAAGTAATCTTGGCTTTGCACATTGGAGAATTCAAATTAGTCTCTTTTCAAAATGAAATGGGGAACACAGAGCACAGAGTTCTTCTTTTTTCCAGATGAATGCTTATGAAAATAATGCTGTTAGTAGAGCCAGTTGTATCCTGAGTTTTTTTTTTGATGGCTTGTTAATTCAGAACAGTTCTCAAGGAAGGTGATGGTGTTGTGGTAATGTTACTGGACTAATAATCCAGAGACTTGGGTAAAAATGCTCTGGGGACTTGAATTTGAATCCCATCACAGTAGAAGGTGAAATTTGAATCCAACAAAAATATGAACCATTGCTGATTGTTGGAAAAGCCCAACTGGGCCTGTAGTCCTTCAGGGAAGGAAACCTGCCAAGCTTACCTGTCTGGTCTATATGTGACTCCAAATCCACAACAATGTGGTTGACTCTTAAATGCCCTCTGAAAGCCACTCAGCTCAAGGCTGAATGAATAAAAATAAGCACCCACCACCTTTTACAAATGCACAAGTTCCATTGGCGGGATTTACCAACTATTCTTTCCAGTGGGATCTTCCAATCCCACCGTCGGCATTCCTCCGCTGCATATTCCCCAGCGGTGGAGGGTGCAAACAATGGGAAACCCCATTGACAGCAGCAGGACTGGAAGATTCCACCACCTCCACTCCCACAAACCACACCACAAACCACACCAAATGCACTCACTTCTTTTCCTTTCATGGGATGTAGGCATCACATTCTTGAACCACCGCAGTCCAGTCAGTCGCGATTTGGCACAACTGAAAGCCTTGCTCAGACATTTCAGAGAACAGTGAAGATGCATTGCTGTGGGTCTGGAGTCACATATAGGCCAGACCAGGAAAGACCAATAGATTAGGGCGGCACGGTAGCACAGTGGTTAGCACTGCTGCTTCACAGCTCCAGGGTCCCGGGTTCGATTCCCGGCTCGGGTCACTGTCTGTGTGGAGTTTGCACATTCTCCTTGTGTCTGCGTGGGTTTCCTCCGGGTGCTCCGGTTTCCTCCCACAGTCCAAAGATGTGCGGGTTAGGTTGATTGGCCAGGTTAAAAATTGCCCCTTAGTGTCCTGGGATGTGTAGGTTAGAGGGATTAGCGGGTAAATATGTGGGGTGGGATTGTGGTCGGTGCAGACTCGATGGGCCGAATGGCCTCCTTCTGCACTGTAGGGTTTCTATGATTTCTATGATTTCTATGATGATTTCCCTCCCTGAAGGGCATTAGTGAACCAAATGGGCTTTTATGACAATCAGTGATGTTTCGGCAACTTGTTATATTCACAAGGTGGTTTGTTTTATTTATTCATTCACGAAACCTGAGTGCATTGTGGCCAATCCCTAAATGCCCCACAAATGAGTAGCTAGGCCATTTCAGAAAGTCAACCACTTTACAGTGTGTCTGGGGTCACATGTCAACCAGAGCTGGTTAGGGCAGCAGATTCCCTTCCCGTAAAGATATTAGGGAACTAGGTGTTTTTTCTGACAAAAAATTGATGGTTTCATGGTCAACATTACTGATACTAAACTTTGTATTCCACACCTATTAATTACGTTTAAATACCACCAACTATCATGATGGGATTTGAACCTCTGGATTACTTGTCCAGTGACAATACCACAATGCCAACACTCCCCACATTTATATCAGAAATAGAGGGGTTTTTCAAGGACATCAAGGGTGCATTATTGAAGGTATAACTAATTCAGTTACATTTCATGCACATAGAGGTTTACCACTTAGCACGTAAAAGTTTATCCATTGGTAACAGGGTCAAGGCCTGCATGTTTTACCTGTAATAAATATTGAACAGTATACAGCAACGTATTCCATGTGAAACATATTCCTGGAAATAGAAAGATCCAATAATGCCATCTTCTGGGATAATTGAGTCTATGGCTGCCAGCTGAGACACAAAATATAGGCACATAACACCGCAAGAAGAAATAAACCTTCATTACAATTGCTCAACAGCCAGTGTTATAAAAATATCCAACAGAATAAGGCACAATATCGACCACTGTATCCGTCACAATGCTTGGAAGAACTCCTGCTAATCATAATTCTTCCATTTTCCCAGCTTTACCTCAGCCCCACCTGCCAATAGGATCCTTGCACCACATTAGTTTCATCTGAAGCACACAGGCCACTCACAGTTATGAGAAGCTGACACTCTCCACTAATAAAACAATTCATTTAAAAATGACCTATTTTAAAAGAAAACATCTTAACTCAGTAGTGGGATCTTTTAACTCCAGCACATGGGCAAATTGACCACTCATGATAGAAAATGGGACAGATTCTGTAATAAATTGGCAATCTGCACTGCCAGATCACTCCCCATGCAGAGATAGTGAAGTGCCAAATGTGTCAAAAAGTTCACAGCTTAATTGTGCTGTTTCTTTTAAACTGATTTTACTGCTAGCAGCATATAATCGATTCCATCTGTTTTGCACAAATGTAAATAATGCACAATTGTTTTTCGTGACATTCCGGTTCAATCCAGGAAAACAGCAACTTTAATACAGTGACTCCAATGGTTGGCATCAAGGGTATTCCATCAAGCCAACACAGAGCAGTGTGCTACCAGCACACTGTACTCCACCCCACCACAACCCACTCCACTGCAACATTGATACGATTAGCACCAGTGTTACATGTGAAAAATGTAATACATTGAAATTTCAACCTACTGGAAATATAATAAGAACATGATAATAACGCAGCAACAACTAGTGGAATGACTGGACAGCTCCTCATTGTCATTATAAAATTCTTGGTAAGAAAAATTAGAAGCACGTCTGCGTGGGCGATTTAAACGTGGCTGTTGTATTTTCTGGCTTCTTCTAATGGCACATTGTACTTCACTTGGGAAGAGTAGGTTAGAAGCCTGAAACTGTACGTTAGTTGGGAAAATAATTTGAAGATATTTTATTGATTTAGTTGTACTCAATAAGAAAGTTGTGGTAAGTTGAAGGAAATCATTTAGCACTGGAAAATACGCCTTTTTGCAGAAGGTGTACAAGATGGATGATAATTGTTTCCTTGCTAATGCCAAATAAACTTGGCAGCAGAGTATACAGTAAAAAATATCTGTGTCTGAAAATAGACAAGCATGATTAAAGGTATTAAATCAGAATTGTCACAGAATTGTATTCTTTCTCGGATCGTTCTTTATTGAGGAGAATTGCGAATTTCTGCAGGGCCCTGCTGGCCTGAAGCTGATATTCTGGTGGAAGAAATAGGGCTGTTTGGATACTGTGTTTCCTCAGGGAATTTGAAATTACAATTGAACACTGTTAGATTTGAGGAAAAAGAGTGGTAACTTTGCCCGACTTTGCCCACAGAGTGAGCGCCTGGTTTAAAACAGCAGTTAGGCAATTCTCACAGCATACTCCCTCATTACCATTTTAACAACTTTGCTTCTCTTGTGCGGGAGGCGAGCATCAACGGCAAGTGGAGACTGCACTAAAAAATATAACTTACAATCCAGTGACAGACACCGTGCAGATGCTGACATCATTTCTTATGCTTTTCTCAGTGCCCAGCCCACCAGTAAAACCTGGTGAGTTTGGTGTGTAAAGTCATCGAAACTGCATAGCACTCAACTATAGCCCAGCTGACCATACAAACTTTTCTTTGCTGCTTTTGTTTTGCCAAGGCAATTTCCAGTTTTTAGATTACTTGATTCACACCGCTCAGTTATTTTTATTACCTTTAGAATATTTTCTGTGCTCATTCTTGTTGCTTTCCTCCGGATGGAGTTACACTTGGAGAAAGAAGAGTAGCAGCAGCAGTGACAATTTCTGAAACCAGCAGCAGCAACAGTGATAAGAGCTGCTCAGGGGGCCAGGCTTAGTACACGGACAAAGAGTCACTTTACTGCATCTATCTGAACATACAAACATACAAATTAGAGGTCGGAGTAGGCTATCCAGTCCCTTGAGCCTGCTCTGCCATTCAATAAGATCATAGCTGATCTGATTGTGGCCTGGGTGTCCTCGTACATGAATCAGAAAAAGTTAGTATGCAGATAGAGCAAGTAATTAGGAGAGTTAATAGAATATTATTGTTTATTGTGAGGACAATTTAATACAGAAGTGGCAAGGCTATGCTTCAGTTATGCAGGCCATTAGTGAGACTGCATCTGGGTTACTGTGCACATGTTGAAGTGGAAGCTTTCCTGTTTCTTGACTGTGATAGAAAAACTCAACAAAGTTAGTTTAGACAAAATAACAAGCCTTTATTTACGAAAAGACTGCATGCAGTTTTGGCTGCAACTTGAGTTCAGAGAGCAGTTATTACAACATGTTAATTCCTCCCCAAGTCCGCGCTTACAGAAAGAAACAGTTCAGTATTTATACATAATCATTATCAGTTAGCGTGACCAGAGCTTATTCAGGAATTCGATCATTGATCGAAGTATAGGCAATACCATTAATCATGTTATAACCTGTTGACCTCCTAGAACCTTTTGTCGCATCATTCATACCCTTATCTTGCCCATTGATGTAACAGACGAAGGTCGGTGATTTCTATCATCCCTGACCTTATCTTGTTTTATTTACTCCTATAGTCTTAGGCTATGAGGAATCAATCTTATCGGGCCTTAGAGGTCAGGAAATTGGAATAGCTTGACCTTCTCTGATCTCATTCACGTCATAAGTTATACGAAGTCAGCTTTATCAGGTTTACACGGAGGTCAGTCATGTTTTAAGTTATGAAGAGTCAGTCTTTCTTATATTG